>NW_026533216.1:342500-525000 GCF_028296485.1 Oppia nitens | reverse complement strand
AAATTAAACTAAAATTTTTAAGAAATAAATTATTAAAAAATATCTATAAATAATAGTATAATAACTAAACTAAATATTTTTCAAGTGTAAAGATTAGATTCATAGATATTTTTAACTATTTATCATTATTATTATTATTATTTTATTAATTAAATGTTATAAATATATTATTGTTTTTATTATTAACTATATATATATATTTAAGTGAAAATAATTAATTAGCTATTTATCAAAGTAACAAATATATATATATATTGATATATATAACACAAAGTTTAATATAAAAAAATTTAAAATCGATAATTATTAATAATTATAATACCAAATAAACAAGTAATTATATAATAATAATATATCTATTATCAGATAATTAATAGAAATATTTTTGATAACATATCACACACACACACACACACATACATAACAAAACCAAAAAAAACAAATAAAAAACAATGACATTAATAAAACGGTTCATTTGGTTAACTAAACAACACAAACATATATATAAACTATATTTGAAAATAAAATAACATTTTTTATTATTAGTGCCAAACAAAACAAAAAAAATAAATAAAATCAAAAAATCATTATTTTATGTGTGTGTATGTAATTGACATAATTAAATGTCACTCAACAACACTTATAACCAACAAACAAACAAAAAACATAAAAAAACAAATGTAGTACAGGTGCACACAAATAATTTTTTTTCTCAATAGTTATATTAGGATATATATTAGTTAAAAAAAACATACCGGGCCTCCTGAAACAGTATCTCATCCGACCAATGTGGATTAACTTTGGACAGGGCACCGGCATGTTGATTATGTCGCCGATGCATAGCTATATGCAAGGAGTTGACCAGCGGGTTCTGGTTACTGCGGACACCGTCACCGCTATGAAAACATTGTTGCCACGGCCGCTCGGCTGGGGGTGTACACTGGGTCAGGTCGACAGTGTCCTGATCGCGGGGCAGCTGAGCTACTGGCAATATGATACCGCCTTTTTGATCCCTTTGGCCGCGTAGTCGACCTACAAGTGTGTGTGTGTGTGAGATATATAGTTAATTATAATGTCATGTATGGGTGGGTGGGTTGGTTGGGTGGACAGGTAGCTAATTGCTAACAACTTACCGCCTTTGAATTCGCGCAATACAAATGAATTGTTGATAAGATTGCCGCCGTAGACATGGGATAAGTCCAGTGTCGGTGTCGCAGCGTTTAACTGATTGCGCGGACCTATCAAACAAAATAAATAATAAAAAAATTAATTAATTAATTTAAAATTAAATTATTATTATTATTATTGATTTATAATATCTAAAAATATTGCAATAATTTCGTACACAAATATCTATATATATATATTAATAATTAATTAATAATAAATATAAATTTTATAAAAAAAATTATTTTGTTTTAATAAAAATTATATATTAAAAATAATTAATTTTTGTTGTTGTTGTTGTTGAATAAACTAAATTATTTTTAACTTAACTTTTAACTAATTTGTAAATAATTTAGTAAACCAAAAAACTATTTCTAATAAAAAACTTAAATAATTAAAATATTTTTGCATAAAAAATTTACTAAAAAAAATTTCATGTAATTCCTTATTTAGATTATAATCATATTTTTTTCAAACCAAAAAAAAATGTATTATATTTTTTAATTTTTTAATAATTTATCTAAAAGTTTATCTGACTGAATAAAATAAATAATTAAATAATTAAATTAAGATTATATCAACAACAACAAAAATATGTAATAATTATATTTCTGGTTATAGATTATTGAAATAAATAATAAAAATTAAGATAAGTTAGTAATTAAGTCAAAAAAAAACTAAATTAATTAATTATAACAATAATAACAAATAATTTTCAAAAAAAAATCGTTACCTAAATGACAGGTATTACATGAAGCCGATCGGACAAAATTGATACACCGCTGATTGAAACGGGCGGTCAACTTATCGGTAGGTATGTTATCAATCGGGAAACATTCGGGATGTGGACGACGTGAGCCGCCGCCGCCACGTGGGTTACAACAGTTGATGGCCAACCCGAGGGATTGTATGGTTTTGAACGTGTCGTGTACGACAAACTGTCCCCAAATCATATGCATTGACGTACGTTTCGGATCGTCCAACGGCAGGTCGGGCATCAATATGTTGGTCAACAGTCGCGGATTGGGTAGCTCTTTGCCGTCGATGGCCCGACGCGGTGCTTGTATACCGTCGGCGTAGTCGGGCGGCAACAATCGCCGATGACAGTGAAAATTTGATCCCCAATTGGCGTGCATCGGGTTATTGCAGCGGCCGTCCAGTCGCCGATATTTATCATTTGGATGACAATCAACGTAATCGCTGTCCGATCGTTGAATATCGCAGTATTTGTTGTCCGACCAGCCATTGGATGGTATGTCCATCTTAGACATGCCTACCGTTGACTTGTATTTGTCGTAACATTTTCTGTATAAATGATTAAAAAAACAAAATTATTTTTACATAAAATATACAACAAAAAAAAATATTAACCAAAAAAAATCAATTTTAGTTTTGATTTATTTTTGAATAATTTTTTTTAGAATTTTAATCAATTATACTATTTTGTTGTTATTTTTTGTAAAAATAGATAATTTAAAAGTTATTATTATTATTATTATTATTGTAAAATAGTAAATACTTTCTTAACTAATTGAGTCAAAAAAAAAAAAAAAATAAAATGCATTTTCCGATAAACAAAAAATTAATAATAATTTTCCCATAAAAAACAGTGAAAACAGCAAAAAATAACAAAAATTGCTTATAAAGCGGAAAAATTTTCAAAACTAAAAAAAATAAATTTATGGATAACAACATCAATAGTTTTAACTATTTCACAAAATATATATATATATTTAACTAAAATATAATAATAACTATAACTATTACCGTATTATTACTTATCTAATTAGCATATGTTTAATACCCCCAAAAAATAAGTCTATTATTATTATTACTGTATTTTATTGGCAATAAACAGTTATTGTGTTATAAGTTATAACTCAAAATAACTTTTTGTTAAAAAAAAATTACTAACTATTAGTTTACTATTATTTTAAACTAAAAAAGTTGTATTTTTTATTGTTGTTGTTATTTAGTTTTTTTTAAGGAAACCCTTATTTAAAAAAAATTGTTATTATTTATTATCAATTAACTGCTTAATGTGTGAGATTTTTTTGTAGTTTTCAATAAATAAATAAATTTACATTAATATTGAAATAAATTATTAACAAACAAACAAAAATCTCTCACAAATTGAATATACAGTATAATACTATACATATATATAAATTACTAAATTAATTAATTAAAATTTAACTCATTATATATTTATAAATTAAAATAAAATAAATAGAAAATAAATTAATTAATCAATCAATCAATTAAATAGGAAACACAAAATATTGTAATAAATAAATAAATAAATAAATATTTTGAATATACTTACGATTTGCTAATATAATCGGTTAGAAATTCATTATATTTAGCGTGAAGTGTGGCCACATAGATATAGGCACTGAAATTAAGGCCACGACTATCGCGGGCCAGGTATTCCTGGTTTGCCCGCTCGTAGTCCTTGATTTGGTCGTCGGCCACACGAAAAGCCGAATCAAAATCACCGAAACCGCTGCTAAATCCGTGTCGATGATGGTGGTCGTCATCATCATCGTCAACGGGACCATCATTAGAAAAGTGGTCACCGCCGCTGGTGGCCGACTCATCACAATGTTTACCGCCCGCACCGCCGCCGCCCTTGAGATACTGGGAATAGATATGATTGACTTTTGGCGACAATTCCCGCTGGTATTTAAATCGGCCGCCATCGGGTATGTCCGATAGTAGTTCGGGTGCTATACCGCCAAATGGCAACGATGATGATGATGATGGTGGCGATGACTTGGCTACAGGTGCCGCGTGTGTATAGCCTAAATGAGATGGTTTTAGCACTGAATGTAATGGGGAATATGGTGGTGGGGGGCTATGATGATCATGGATAATGGTATTATGATGGTTATGATGGATGTATGAGTGTGGGTGGTGTTGATGATGATGGTGTGGGTGCGGGTGCTGATGATCATGTGTAGGGTTATGATGATGGGTTGTTAGTATGGGCTCATTATTAGCTATTAGATTATAAAATGGATGAGCACCACCACCACTGGACATAGATTTCCAGTGTGCAGTCAATGGCTCAGCACTGGGACCTGGACCTGGATCAGGTCTATAGTGGTCGGGCACATATGATACAATTTTTGTTGTTGTTTGGCAATTGATTATCGATAATATTGATATCAATAATAATACTAATAATTGTTGACTAAAATTTCCAATATATACTAATAATAAAACTTTTGGATACTTTTTGCTAAAATTATTATTATTATTAGTCATTTTGTTGTGATTTTTTTTTTACTTTCAATCACTTTTATTTTAAAAACTTAAAATCATCAAAAAATAGTATAACATTTGAAAATGATATCACATTTACTATTATTATTGGTATTATAATAATAATAGTTTTAATAAATATTTTGAATTTAATATATAATTATCGAAATACATAATATTATATAATAATTTTTTTCAGAAATATTATTATTATTTTAATATTAAATGTTTTTTTTAAAGTTTAAACAATGTTTACCATCTGATCCAACATTTAGATAAAATTTTTTCAAATAAGTAAATATAATAATAATAATAATAATAATAACACAAAATAGTTTAGCTAAATGAATCAATTTTGGCAAATAAATTACTATTGTACTGATTGTTACCTATTATTTAAGGCACTATTAGTTTATTAGTAGTACATTAGTAGCGAAAGCTACCTGTGCTCACAATATAACAACAACAACATTATGACAAAAATGAAACGACAAATATTTTTTTCTGTATATCGTTTAAAAAAAAGTTTAGATAAAAAAATGTATTTTTTTTGATCGTTTAGTTTATTATGTGTGACATACAAAAACAATTGATAATAATTACTTAACTGTATTATAGATAATATGACACTTTCTATTGAGTCATATTATTTGGGAGGGAGTGTGTGATGGGGGCGAGAGGAGACACACACACACACACATACATACACACAGTCATGTTAAATGGAAAGGTAGGTTTGGGTAGGTTTTTTTTAAGGGGGGGGGAAGGGATAGGCATACAAAAAAAGTAGACCATATGCTTATTATATGCTACTAATAGGACTAGTAGTACTAATAGACAGATAATATAGTTTTATTTTTATTTTATTTTTTTTTGAAAAAAATAAAAGATGTTAAACATATATAAATATTTTTCCTAAAAATATCTCATAAATTGGTTTATCATTTTTTTATTTTGAAAAAAACTAAAACAACAACAACAACATTAAGTTAAAAAACTATTTGTTAATTGTCTACAAAAAAATATCTCTAATATGTTTCAAAAAAAACAATATTATTATTATTATTATGTTTTTTTTCTGAAATTTTTTTGTGAAACTCTTTTCGAGAAATATCACACTTTTCTTTGCAAATTCATTCATGTGTTATATATTTAGGAAAAATATTGGCAAACATTTTCTCTCACTTTTTTTAACAACAAAAAAATATTTATACATATTTGACGACAAAATTTTTTGTATATAATTATTGATTCATTAGTATTCATAATTATATGCCTCTCTCTCTCTCTCTCTCTCTCTCTCTCTCTCTCTCTCTCTCTCTCTCTCTCTCTCTCTCTCTCTCTCTCTCTMTCTCAACAATAAGGTTAATACAGTACATTAGCAAACTATATATATATATATATATATATCTTTATATGAGGTTTATTATACATATAATTTCACAACAACAAAAAAGTTATTAAGTTTATATATATATTTACAATAAAAAAAAGTTATTATTATTATTATATTGATATAACAATAATAATAAGTTTAATGTCTCTCTCTCTCTCTCTCTCTCTCTCTCTCTCTCTCTCTTTCTCTCTAAACTATAGGATAGTTCATGTCATACAAACAAACAAACAAAACAATTAAATGTTTTTAATATAATAATAATAATATTTTTAATATTATACAAAAAAGTGTCAAATAATTGTCTTTCCTGTTGTTGTTATTATTATTATTATTGTTGTCTAAGTAAGCAAAATGTTTATAAATATGTAAAGCAAATAATAATCAAATATACATAAATAAATATTTTATTATATTATTATTATTTTATTATATATATTAGTATATCACTGGGTTTACGGTTGAGTGTCAATGACACAGAAAAAAACACAAAGTTTTATATCAAATAATAATTTGTTTTTTATTTTTCACACTTTTTTCAAGTAATATTCAGACACTGTAAGAGACCCTGAACTTTGGTTTTTTATTTTTATTATTTTATTTTATATAAAATTTAAAAAAAAATCAAACTATAAAAGTGAAAACTATTTGTTATTTTTTTGTTGTTTAATATAAAATAATTTCACACAATATATATACTGTATATCTATTACACTAATAACAAGCAATTATAAGTGTCATTATTATTATTATTTCTAATTTATTTGTCAACTATTGTATACATCTATAATATATTATTATTATCATTATTATTGCTATTCAAAAATACAGACAAAAAAATATATGGGCTTTTTGTGTGTTATTTTATATATATATTTTTGTTGTTAATAATTATTATTATTTGACAAATAATAATAAATTGTTTGAAAACCACTTTTTTTGTCTCGAATTAATTTATTCAACAAAAAAACTTTTTATTTTTTTTTGGTTATTTCTAATTCAATTGAAATAAAATAATAATAATAATAATAATAATAATACAATAATAGGAGGAAACACATGGTTTCACATATAATATTTAAAATACATTTGTTTTTTTGTCTCAATTTTTTTTGCTAAATGTAAGGGATGTAAGGGTTGTCACGTTTTTTTTCTTTAGAGGAAAGGTAGCAATAGATAGACAGATATTTTTGCTGATGAAAAGCACCCATAGATTTATATCTGCTATTATTGTCATCGGGACAGGAATCAGACTATCGGTTCAATGGTTTTAATAAAAAATACATTTTCAAGCAAATAGAGGAGTGATATCTCAAATAATTTTATTATAATAATAATAATAATAGCAATTATTTCATAAAATAAATTCTGACAATCATTTCAATARAGAGAGAGAGAGAGAGAGAGAGAGAGAGAGAGAGAGAGAGAGAGAGAGAGAGATTATTATTATTATTATTATTAAGAAATTATATTTTATATATAAATTAATTTAGTATTTTTTATTTTAAAAAATCACTGAGCATTTAATAAGTCATCAAATAATAATAATAATGTATATTAAATAAAAAATTGCTACCAATTGTTGTTACAATTTTTTYCCTATAATCTATTGTCAAACAATGTTAATGTGTCACACATAGTGTGTGTGTGTGTGTGTGTGTGTGTGTGTGTGTGTGTGTGTGTGTGTGTGTGTGTGAAATACAATTATAAAATCATTAATGATATTTAATTATGGATAATAATAATAATAATAATGATAATAAAATAGATATTTAATAATAATAAAGTTTAGTAGTATTATAATAGTTAAATAAATAGTTTATCAGTTTAAACTATAGATATATTATTATATTCATTAGTACTGTATTATTATTATTAATAATGTTCAATAAATATAATGAAAAACCAATTTATTTCAATAATAATAGTAATAATAATAATTTTAACTATAGATTAGTTTTTTTATTTGAGGCAATAGTTTTTATTTTTTTAAAGTTGAATTTCCTAAACAAATATATACAGTTTATATTATAAATAATATCTATTATTATTATTATTATACATTATTATCGTTATTGTCATTAATAAATATCATTATTGAGATATATCTTTAAATATTTAATTTGGTTTACCTTTTAATAAAAATTATAAATTTTGTATATAATTTTTTTTCTTAACTACATTAACTGAAATAATTAATTAATTAAATATTTATTATTTTTAAATAAATATATAACATAAACGAAACGTAGACATTGAAAAAAATAGTTTTTAATTTTTATTATTTATTAAATATTGTTTGCTATCTAAATATTTAGCATAATTAGTATTTATTAGGGGGTAATAAAAATAATTATACAAAAAAACAATTACAGGATATAATTTACATTTTTTAAGATAAAAATTTAAATTATTATTACTATTAACATTGTAAATGATTATTTTAAAACATTGAATATGTAAACTAAATATAATTACTCTATATTTATATTAAAAATTATTTGCTATTTTTTAATATAATATAAAAATAATTGATAGTTTAATAAACTACTTTAATAGAAATAATTTATTTAATCTAATTTTGAAAATCTAATTTTAATTAATCAGTATTTTAATTTTTTTGTTGTTGATTTAAATGTTAAAATGTTAATTATAGTGTTGCGCAACAAATAATTAATAATACAATACCAGTAATTAAAACAATATATTATTATTAGTATTAGTACAGGTATTATAATTGACTAAACAAAAACAAAACATAAAAAAAAGTTTTATTTTTAAATCTATATATATATATATATACTATCTTTTTTTAAAACAAAATAAATGATTCATATCTTAACCAATAATATCTAATAATATAATAGTAATGAAAGTATATATTATACAGTAATAACTTATGCATTAGTATAATATAATAGCAATTATACAATAGTTAGCAATTAATATATTTTAAAAATAACTAAAGTGTATATAATGTATATATATATATATAATATTATTGTGTGAAATACATAACTAATAATGTATTGTTTTTTGTGTGTTGAATATAAGTTTAACATAATTAGCATTAATTAGATTTTGTTTTGTGTTTTAAAACAAAAGCTAATAAATAATAATAATAAAAAAATCCCATTTCAATTGACATATTATATTAGTAAACATATATATATATATATTGTAATAATGCACTGAAAAATAATTTATAAATATTTATGAATATTTTTTTTAATTTAAATATTTAAATTATTATCTAAACAAACGCGACATAACTATTGTATTAATTTATAAACGTTTTTAAAAAAAAAATTATATTAAGCTATTTTAATAATAAATAATAGAGCAATTAATTTTTGATACAATTGTATCTATTATTATTATTATTAATCATAATTTTAATTTATAATTATAACTATATTTTAATAACTTTTTTTTGCTGCCGCACCCGATACACAAACAAACAAACATTTATTAAAGATCTAAATTTAAATTAATAATAATTATTAAAATATATATATAATTAAACACTAAATTGTTTAATCATTTGTTGTTGAAAACATTTGTCTACATGTTATATAAAGATTATGTAAAAAAAAATAATTAATTAATAATTATTTACAAATTAAATTTTCAATAATTATTTTATATTTATATACATATACTGTATATATATATATATATATATATATATATATAAATTGACATTTCTCTTTTCATATAATATAATTATAATTATTATTATTTAAAAATAAAATAAAATTGTTTTCAAAATAATAGAGCAGTAAATTACTATAAATAATTTTATTTTTAAAAAAACTATATTAAAATTTAATAATTATTACAAACCTTAAAATAATTTTTTTAATGTTAAAATTATGCAATATTATACAACTCATTTAATAAAAACAATAATATACCGAAATAATTATAAATTGTTTTTTTGATAATAAAAAATTATATATATATATATTTAAAAGGGTTATTAATAAATTTAAAAATAATATATATATATATATATATATATATAGTTATAATTTAGTCTAACATTGTATTAATTATGTGACACTTGATTATTAATAGTATAATAAATTGATTTTTTTGCTGTTAAAAACATATTTAAATATAAAAAATTGATATTTTTTGTAGCCCTAAACAATATTCAAATTATTATTATTATTATTACTTTAAAAATATATATATATACAGTATATCTATAACATCATATTAAAAATTATAATAGCTTTTTATGATACAATTGTATGTATTTTTTTAGTATTATTATTATTATTATATAAGTCAAGCGTATAATAGACTCTCAATTATTCAACAAAATAAAAACAATGATAAATACTGTATATATTGTCTCTGAAAAACTATAAGTGATTTTATTGTTGTTATTGTAATAAAAAAAGTTATTTTCTTATATTTTTAAACTTTCATTACTTTCATAAAAAAATATTATAAATTTATTTAAATATTATTCAAAACAATTATATATATATACAGTGTGTAATTAAATAATTATTATGTTAATTTATGATGATATTTTTATTTTTCAAAAAAAAATAATAATTTTATCATCATCAATTATAAATAGTTTTTAAAGTGATTAACTAAATCAGTACAATATTTTTTTTTATTTAATTTCTAATTATTAATATAAAATATTTTCATTTAGAAATTCAATTAATTATATATATATATAAATTAATAAATAAATTTTTATACTTTGAAATTTATAAAATATATTATTTATAAAATAATTAATTAGTTATAGTTAATATATAGATATATCTAATTAAAATTATACTTAATTAATATTAGGAAATAATTAACTATAGTAAAAGTGTATTTAATACTGTAGTAAATATTAAATATAATAAAAATAATTAGATATTACTATAAGATAACATTATTATCAATAAATTTTATCTAAAAAAATTAAAAATCTAAGAGAAAAGTTTGTCTTATAAACTAAAGTATAGATTATTATATATATATATAATATTGATATTATACTGTATCTGATTAATGGCTTAATTTTTATTTGTTTTATTGTACTATTTATTAGTTATTAATATAACATTTTTTAAAAATAAATAATGAATTAATTTGAGAGAAAAAAAACAAAAATAGGAAATAATAAATCAATGAATTTTGAAATTATTATATAAGGTTTCAATCAAATTTTTGAATAACACTTAGCAAACTTAAAATAAACTTTTATTTTATAGATTATATCATAAAAAATTTGAATATTAAAAAATAAGATATTAGTATTAAATGTTTAATTTATTTTTTAAAACTATTATTTAATTTTAATTAAATAATTCAAAAAATTACTATTTTTTCGATCACATAAATTTAATAATTAATTTTATTATTATTAATATATTTATTTAAAAAAAATAGTTATTAGTATAACTATAAATAAATATTTAATTTTTGTTAAATAATTTATTATTATTAAATGATAAATAATTTAATTTAATTAATATTTTTTTTAAATAGAAAAATATCTTTAAAAATATAAGTTATAAATTTAATTCAAAACAAAAAAGTTTGAATAATTAATAATGTAAAAAAAATAATCACACGCGCAAAATAATTTTTGGTTTGCACGTGTTTGATTATCGAATAAAATAAATTAATAATAATACTAATAATCAAATCATCAAACAAACAAAAAACATTATAATATTATTATAATAATAACTTTAAATTATAAAACCGTTTTTTAATACAGTATATAAATAGTCTATTATATACAGTATAGAGACAGATATATAGTCATACAATATATAGTTATATCACATATCACTAAAATATTTAGGACCTAATTATTGTTTGTTTGTTTGGTTTGGACAGTTAGCCCATACCCACCCACACCCAAAAAAGTGATGGTCAAGTCGACAATTGTCAAACGAATCAAGAACCAGAAGCTACAGGTTGTCGAGTGGCGTCGGGAACGGCAGAAACTACAACAGATAACCCGATGCCTGTGTTTTAGTTTCTATCTGTTCAACAGTCTATCGTTGATGTTGGGCTGTCTGCTAACCGGTCTACTAATCTACTGGTCATTTGGTACGGAACCGGACACCCATACCCCTACAATTACCAGCACCCGAACCCGTACCCAATCAACCAGTCTGCTAATACAATGGTTTTGGCCGCCGCCCTATATCCGACTACAGGACCTACACTGGTCTCATATCGGGCTACTGGTAGCCATTGTTGTAGCCTTTCTGGTAGTACCCGTGCTGGCCATAAGCGGCGGCCAATACAGCCGCCATTATATACTAATGTTGTTGGCAGCCGCTTGTCTAATGTTCGGTAAATTTATACTACAGTTTATACTGTTTTTCGACATCAAAATCATACAGAAATTCAGCGATAAACAGGATTCGGTCTACAAGTCAACCGATCGCAAGCACCTGTATCTGTTGGCCATCAGCGTTATGCCGATGATCAGCGATCTGATACTGATGGCCAACATCTGGGACTATAGGGATCAGTTGGTTGCCATCAATACAAATATCAGACGACATGAACGGCGTAAGAAAACGCCGGATCTGTCTGTGGAATCGTTGGTTTTGAAGTCCGATCCGAAGTATGTCTCACAGATTATTTGAATTTGAAAAATAAGAGATTTTTTTTAGATAATTTTATTTTAATTTTATTTTAATTTTTTGTTGATTGAATAGTATTAAAAACAACTTATTTGTAATTTATTTGTAAAAAAATATATGAATTAATATTGTATTACAATATTTATGTATTTATTTATTATACTTTAGTTTTATAATTATTTAATTAATTATTTTTTTTGGATAATTTCAATTAAATTAAATTTTTATTTTTTGTTGATTGAATAGTATTGAAAACAAATTATTAGCAATTTATTTATAAAAAAATATATATGAATTAATATTGTATTAAAATATTTTATGTATTTATTTAATTATTATACTTTAGTTTTTTATAATTATTTATTTTTTTGAATAATTTTTTTAATATATTAAATATTTGATTTTTTTTCGCACAGTATTTATAAATAAATATAAAGATTTTTTTTGTAAATATATGACAAAACAATAGTTTGTTTTTAAATGTTTTGGGGGTTTTCGGTAATAATAACTATTATTATTATTATTATTATTAGTGATTTATTTAAACATTTAAATTAGTATTCAAATTATTATTGAGAAATAAAAAAAAAGTTTTATTTAAATAAAAATGTATTGATTTTTAAGTATATACAGTATAGTCATAATTTCATAACATTACTATATATGACTTATTTTTAAAAAAATAAAAAAATATATTAAAACCCATTAATAACAACATTATTTGATTTATAATAAAATATAGATTTATTTATTTATGCCTTTCATTGTCTGTTTTGTTTAGTGTCAACAAAACAAAACAAAACAAATGAAAATAAATAAATGAAATAAAATATTCATATTTTAAAAAAAAAAAGTTTTTTTTGAGAAACAAATAATAACATAAAAATTTCAAACACAACAACAAAAAATAATATATCAAAAAATGTGAAACTAATTTTTTGAAACACAAATATTTTACTAAAAATATTATATATATATATATATATATATATATATATATTATATGATATGTTCAAACAGTTTAATCAATTTAATAAACAAAACAAAATTTTCACCAAAAAAAATATATGTCAACTATAAGTGACAGTTACATCCATCAATGTTAACAACATTATAATCAGTTTAATATATATATATATATAAATATATATACTGTATAATATATAGGGGATGATTGATACTAGCTAATTTATCAAAAAATAAATAAATAACACCATCATCATCATCATCATAACACCATTACCATCAAATTAATTAAATGCATTTTTTTAAATTTTTAGTTAAAATGCTTATTTTACTAAAATATCATAATATATTTTTTTGGAGGGGGTGGGGGTAACAAATTATAATTAAATAAATTTTTAATATAAAAAATCGCTTACCATCGAAATGATAATGAAAATCATCATGGTCATCATCATCATAATTATCGTGGTCAATTTTGATTTTACAATCAGCAAACAAACATATCAATAGTATAACAGTCAATAATATTGCTAAATAGTCCAAAAATTTCATTTTTTTTAATTATTATTATTATTTTGAATAAATTATAAATAAATATTATTTTAATTATATAWAGTATATATATTATTAAACTTTCATCAATAGCAACCCACAAATTAAATAAATAAATAAATGATTATTTTTAAATAATATTATTTAAAATAAATTGATGATTTTATTATAACATATTAAGTTAATATTAATTTTTTAAATAAATTTATAATAATTATATACACAAACACAAAAAAAATCATTTTTAACCACTTTATTGAATAGACAACTAAAAATTGAAGCAAATGTTACATTTTATTAAAAACTATTAAAACATTTTATATTTATTAAGATTACAAGATTTTGTTTTTGTTATTGTTTTTAATAATAATAATTATTATTAAACATTAACTTATATATTAATCCATTTACATTTAATTTATTTTTTTTATTATAATTTTTTTATATACACTAATATATTTTGATATTAAAATTTATATACACATTAAAAAATAAAATTATTTATATTTATTTTTAATATAATAAAAGATAACTCGTTGAGAGTACAAGTTTTTTATATAATTATAAATATTATGATTATTAATGTTGTTGTTGTTGTTGAGGCTATAACTGTGTTAATAAAAGTTATATAACATTAAGAAAAAAATATATTTTAATTTATTTAAAAAAATAAAATAAATTATTTGTTTGTTTTGTTGTTTTGTGAAAAAAAAATTTAATACTAAAATAAACATTAAAAACCCGGAACAGTGTCACTCATTTAAAATACATTATATAATATTTATACATTATATATATATATATATATATACAGTATATATAAGTTATATATTTATAACTTACATATAGTTAAATATAAGATAACATTTAAAAAAACAATAAAAATTATTTTAATGCACATTAATTATTATTATTATTATTAACAGTATTATTATTGAAAGTAAAAATATTTAAGATATATATATTCACACAATAATAATAATACATAATACATGTTATCTATAATATAATATTAATTGCCTAATAATAAATGTATTTATTTTTTTGAGAGAAAAAAAATTGATTTTTATCTAAACTAACAGTTGTTTTGCAAACAAAAAAATTGATACATTATTATCATTATTGTGTTAATCAATCAATCATTTATTTAAATTACATTTTTTAGTGTTAGTATATTGTGTTGTATTGTTTTTTTTTTTAAAGTTTTTAGTTAATTAATAGTGAAATACAACAAAATATATACCATTAGATTGATTTAAATATAAGTTAATAAATTATATATTTATATATACAGTATATATATTTACCTATAAAAATATTTAATCAATGAAATTGTTTATAAAATTGTTAACAAAAATAAATTTTTTTGTATTCAATAAATAACACAATTTAAATTGTTAACAAAAATAAGTGTAACTTAATTTTATTATTAATTGTCATTTAAAAAAATAAATGTCAATAATAATTAGTGATTTTTTAAAAAAATAAATTTTTTAAATAACTTTGAACTTTGATGATCTCAATTTAGATTTTGATAACATTTTTTCTACAATAAATAAATAATTAATTAATTTAAGATAAAATTATTCAATCAAGTGTTACAATATTGTGTGATAATTGATGTAATTTTTGATTTTAGTAATTAACAAATAAAATATATATTTATTTTCAATATTGCTCATTGATTATAACAATTATCAACCGTAAAGTAAATAGTATATATATATATACAAAAAAATATATATTTGATATTATATTAACTTTCAATCAAATTAATAATATATTTTTGTTTAAACTATCTATATATCATATAATCTGAAACTTTAAAATAAATATTAGTAAATTTTAAATTATAATCAAGTTTTTTTTGTATAATAATTATTATTTAAAAAGTGATAATCATTTATTTAGTTTAGTATTATAATACATAAGTTATATATAATAGCAATAACAACAAACATTTATTATTTAATAAATTTACAAATAAATAAATAAAAATTGAAATAAATTTTCTCAAATAATATATATATGTAAAACAAAACTAAATTTTATTATTATTATTATTTTGATATATCTAAAAAATCATTGTGTTAAGTATATTACTATAAAAGATAATAATACATTTAGGCTCTTAATAATTAGTTATTCAATAAATAAAATAAATTACTTTAATAAAACAAAAATAAAACAAATCTATATATATATATAAATTAATGTAAACTATTTCCTCTATATGTTTAATCATAATAACAACAACAACAAATATTATTATAAATAAAATAAAAATTAATTAGAAAAGTAAAAGTTTTATTAAATTGACTATTTTTYTTAAAAAAAAATCATAGAAATAAATTCCCAATAATTTGATTAACATTTCCATGGATGGAAGTTCCCTTAAAAAAATTCCTGTAAAATATAATCGTTAGAAAGTTAAATATATATATTATATTAAATTTATTATTACAATATAAATAGTACAGAAACTTCAAATATTTTTTTTAAATCAAAAAAAATTATTGAAATAATAATAATAATATTCAAATTAATTTTAATTTAGTTATACTATTTATTAATATATACTGTATATACGGTATATATAACTTAAAAATACAGTTTAATATAATATTTTGTAATATATAATAATAATTAATCTATTATATAATTTTTATCTTAACAAACATAAGTCTATATAATCTATATAATAGATTATATAGACTCTAATGTATATTAATTTTTTATTTGTTAATATAAAATGACTAATTATATTATTTTTAAAATTATAATTATTTAACTACTCTATTGTAATTATCAATGATTTTGTAAATTTTTTTTTGTGAAAAGTATAAAAAGTATAATCTCATTATTAATATGATTATATAAAAAATTGATATATTAATTAATAAAATTTATAAACTTATATAATATAATTTATATATACTGTATATATGATATATAAACTAAATTGTATGTTAATTAAATAATTTTCACAATCATCATCAATATTATTAATTATTATATTTAGTTATCGTTAAATTAAACTTATTTATATTTTTTTAAACAAAACTTAATTTTAATTATTATTATAATAATAATTATTTTAATAAAGTGTTTTTTTGTTGTAGTTTTTCAATAACTTTGATGATCTCAATTTAGATTTTTAATAAAACTGTTTCCAATAATTAATTAATTAATTTAAGATAATATTGTTCAATGAAATGATGATAATAATTGTGTGATAATTAATGTAATTTTTTTTTGTAAAAATCTATTAATATTTATTTTCAATATTAATCATTTGATTATAACAATTATAAACAGTAAAGTCAATATACATTTATATTAATTAATACTAAATTATATAAATTTAATTTTAAATTTTATCAATCAAATTAATAATATGTTTGCTTATAAAAATATTTACATAAAATATTTAAATAAATAATAATCATTATAAAAATCAAATAAAAATTATAATGATTAAGTATTAATAATAATAATTATTATTATTTATTTAGTTAAGTTTTAGTAAATTATAATTATATACAAAAGTACAATAAAACAATAAAAATTTTATAATGTTTCAATAAATTTACAAAAAAAAAACAAATAAAAATTGGAAATAATTTTTTTCATATCATATATAATATATTTGTTAACAAAATTATCAAACAAATTTTTTTTATTATGATATTTTTATTTTTTAAAAATATGTTAAGTATATTACCATAAATGGTAAGTGTTTTTAGGCACTTAATAATTAGTCAAACAATAAATTTTAATAAATAAAAAATTAATAAATTACTGTAATAAATGTTTGCTTATACATAAAAAAATTAAAAATAAAAACTTTATATAAAAATTAATGTAAAATAAACTATTTCCTATGGTAATCTTAATAATAAAAAAAACAAAAAAATTATAAATAAAACAGTTATTTTTAAAAAAGTAAAAGTTTTATAGAGTTGACTACAACAACAATAATTAATCGCTTAGAGAGACTACAGAATCTAATACTTATACTCTCTCTCTCTCTCTCTCTCTCTCTCTCTCTCTCTCTCTCTCTCTCTCTCTCTCTCTCTTTCTCTCTTTCTCTCTCTCTCTCTCACACATATACATACTCTCTCTCATATATACAGACTCATACATACATATATACACACACATACATACATACACACACACATATACATATAAACACATACATAAACACACACATAGATACATATATATACATACACATACATACAAACACATACATACACACACATATATATATATACACATACATACACACATACATACATACATACATACACACACACATACATACACACATACATACACACATACATACATACACACATATATATATATATATATACAGACTCATTGAGCACTGAATCTGTTTATTAAAAAATTATATGTAATGTCATGTATGTGTAGTACAATATGTGTATGTTTTTACACAAACAAATATAATATATATATATACAGTATATAGACGTCATATGAAATTAAATAAAAACGAAATATTATAATAATAATAATAATTATTATTATTATTATTTAAAAATATTGAAATAGATTGTAAATGGTGTGCATACTGTTGCCAATGTCAAACAACATACCGGTGCCAGAGTATTATATATATATATATACTTTTTTTTAAAAAAAATATTATTTTACTCTACCGGTATATACCGTATTCGTATAGCAACAGTATGAATAGCATCCCTGTGCTCTCAACACACAATAATAAATATAATTAATATTATATAAACATAATATTATTTAATTTTTTTTATATAAAAATTATATATAAATATTAAATATCACGATTCTTGTTAATAATATACATATAATTATGTATATACTGTATTGTATTTTATATGTATTTGTATGATGATTGTAGAGCACCTATACTACTACTACTACTATTATTATTATTAATATTATGAGGACAACCAATGTCAGACATGTGGTGACCGATTTAGTGGGTGATTGGGGTCTATGGCAGCTAAATATTGTTATGTTTTCAATCAGTATATCCCTGTTTTCAGCACTGAACAACCTGTCCGTATCGTTTTATGCGCCCAATATTAAGTACTGGTGCACCGATAATGATACTACTACTACAACTACCAGTGCTAGCAATCAGGTAGTTTTTTGTTGTTGTTGTTGTGTTAAATTAATATTTATAAAAATAATAATAATTTTTTGTTTATATAAAAAAGACATTTAAATCAACTGATTATTATTGTCTGAATGGTTGTCATAACTGGACGTTTGATAAATCAGTGTTTAAATCGACAATCATTGATGAGGTAATTACGATATATATATACACTACTTAACAMACACACACACACACACACACACACACACACACACACATACATACATACATACACTAATACATACAAACATACATACATATACACACACACACACAAATACATACATACACACACACACACCTATTAATACATATACTGTATATATATAGAGGTAGTATAAAGTTTATAAATATCGTCAATTAGTAGTACTACTACTAAATAATTAATGTCAAACCAAACAAAAAAAAGTTATTTTTTATCGCATAATAATATATAATGAGATTTTTGTTTATTTTGTATTATAGTTATTAATATTACATTTTTGGAGCTTAAATGATAAATATATTTAAATTAATTTTTTTCATATAAATATGTTGTTAAAATTACTACCATTTTTTGAGGACACATCTATTTGCATAATAATTATGAGTTTTCAATAATTATTATTGTTTTTAACTCAATATTATTGCTAATTAGTCTATTAGCCATAAACTTTAAATAGTAATATTAATTGATATGCATATCAATTAATATTACCTATATATATATATRTWTGAGTTACTATTAATAATTATATTTTATTTATTTGTTATTAATTTAAAATAAATAAAACAAAACAATTTTTAAGTTTTTTTTCATTGGTAGAAATATATAAATTTAAAGTATTTTTATAATTAGTAATTATATAACTTTATAATTTATTTATAATATATAAATATATATAAATTTAACTATTTTTTAAACACATAATAAATACACATATAATAAAATAAATATTATTAAAACATTTTTGTAATAATAATAATCTCAATATTTTGTTTAATGTTTATTTTTTTATAAAAATAAATAAAATATTTTTGCGATAATTATAGTATTATACCATTTGATAAATATAGTTTAAAAAAATAATTTATATATATAWAAGTGATACACAAAAAATATTTAATTAAATGCATATATAAATTAATTATATAAAAATTTTAATCAATTTTTGTTTAAAAATAAACTTAACTAGATACTATATTTTTTGTTTATGTGAAAATTACTATAATAAAAATTTAATTAACTGTCCAATAAAAATAAATGGACTAGTTGAATTTTGTTTTACAATTATCAACTGTAGCATACAATTCAATTTTTATTCAACAAAAATAATAATTAAAATTTAAAATTATTATTATTTTAACACAATTTAAGTTTTTAATTTAATAAAATAAATAATTTACATACTGTGATTTTTTAGTAAACAGTAAATAAATTTTAAATATTATAATTTTATATATATATAWAAAATTATGATAATATTTTTGATGATAATTACTAATGCAATTTATTTGATTTTTTTTATATTATTAATATTTTCTTAATATAATTAATATAATATAATTTTTTAATTAATATACTTAAAATTTACCATCGTTAATAATTGTTAATTAACAGTTTGTAATAGTAAAGTTTATTTATTTTAATATCTCAATAAATAAATAAATAATTGATCTAGCAATTTATCTATCAATATAAATAATGTTACATTTAGTCATTTAATATTTTTTAAAAAAACTAATTAAATTTTTTTTAAATATACCAAGATACATCAGTGTTATTATAGCAGTTTGAAAAATCTAATTAATTTTTTTGTTGTTAATTTCAATCTTATAATTATTAATAAATAAAATAAAATAAAAATATTAAAAAATTTAAATAATATTTTTTAATTGATAATTTTCTATAAAATATAATAATTATTAATTATATATAAAAAATAAATTATTTTAAATTATGTTTAGTATAATTTTAAAAGTTGTGACTTTTTTTGTTTAACACTTAATATTAATTTTAAAAAATTTAGAAAAAAAACGTATCGATACTATTAATTGTTAATAATAATATAAAAAATATTTAAAATATAACAATAAATTGTTTGTTTCTATGATAAGCCATTTATTAAATTACATAAACAATAAATTGTGAAATAATTTTAGAAAATTTTCATACAATATTTAAAATTTTTCATTTTATTATTTGATTCATTTTTTTCTATAAAATATTTATATAATTTTTGATATATTTTGATTTAATAAATGAAAAAAATTTCATCATCAATTATCTTTTAGTAGTAAACAATTGTTTATAAAAAATTTGTGCCATTGTTTAGTAAATTATAGTAAATATTATTATTTTGTTTTAATTTATCGGAATTATATAAAAAATTAGTTTAAGTGTTAAACTAATAAATAATTAATGATATCATAAATATTATCAATAATTTTATATTAATTTTTTTATAAAACAATAATAGTGTATTATTTTTTTTATAAATATATAAAATTTTAAAAATTATTTTAAAAATTATAATAATTAATAGTTTATACGTTAAAAATTTATTGATTTAAAAAAATTATTTAACCGTTTATATTGTTTATCAATTTCTAATTCATAATCATAAAATTAATATTATCCAAAGTTGTTAATAAATTTATATATATTCAAAAAAAACAATATAAATTACCAGGGATAAAAAATATATCTAAACTATATATTGTAAAATAATTATCTAAATATTTTAGTAAAAATATTCAATTTTATCTGTTTTTAATTAACAAAAAGATTAATTAAAAAAAATAATTAATTTTAAAATATATAATTATGATTTAATTTCGTTTACCATATTTTTTATCATAAAAATAAAATTAAAAAAAATTTATATACAATTACCATTGTAGAACTAATTTTATTTAAAAACTATTTTATAGTTTAGACAAACAATTGTATTACAATGAAAGCAAACAATTTTTTTTAAATCCAAATTGTTTATTAAAATTTTATTAATTTATTATATTAATGTTGATTGTCCTATCATTTTCATTGTTTATTGTTTTAATTAGACTATAATAATAATAATATTGTCGAAACATTATTGTTATTAATATTAAATTATAATTTACATATAAATACAGATAATTTAAATAATAAATATTAATAAATCGTTTATCGATTGATAATTATCTATAAAAATATAATTATTAATTATATAAATTATTTTAATTTAAGTTTTGTATAATTTGAAAGATTGTGACTTTTTTGTTTAACATTTTATATAAATAATTAAAAAAAAAATAATATAAAAATATTTAGTTATATTTTTATTAAATAAATAAAACAAGATTTTCTTTGTTATTTCAATGTTTTTTATATAAAATATAAAAATTTTGATTTAATTTCATTTAATATAAAATTTTTATCATAATCTTATCTATTAGTACTAAACAATTGTCACAATTTGCCAAATCTTTAATAAATGTAAACATCAATGGTATTGGTTTTAACTTAAAATAACTATTTAATACTAAATTTTTTTTTGAACGATTGATATAATATTATTGTTCAAAAAAAACAGTCATATTATTATTAATAAAATTAAATAAATAATATTTAATTTTTTTAAAATGGAAAAGTTTGTTAATATATATAAATTACATCAATTTATTTAAATATAAGTTTTAATGTTCCACTACTGGAAGTAAATGCTAAAAATTTTAAAAAATTATTTTTTTTTTGTAAATCATGATCCATTTGTTTCAATTTGATATTTTCCCAAAATACAATTAGGATGTTTAATTTGCGTCAAAAAATATGTTTATGATAATTTAATAATTGAAAATTGAAAATATAATATATCTGTTTATTATTTTTTATACGAAAATATGAATTTAATAATAAACATAAATATGATTGCACTGTAACACACAGTTATGATAGGTAATGAATTATAAATAATATTAAATTATTTTTTGATTTATTTAAATTGATTGATTTATTGTTAAATTTATTTTTAAAAAACTAAAATCTAAAATTTCAAGATCATT
The DNA here is from genome assembly GCF_028296485.1 of Oppia nitens. Lineage (NCBI taxonomy): Eukaryota > Metazoa > Arthropoda > Arachnida > Sarcoptiformes > Oppiidae > Oppia > Oppia nitens. The sequence goes on along the minus strand of NW_026533216.1, from coordinate 501,824 downwards.
AATCTTAATAAAAATAAATGAACCAAAGTTGCTAATAAATTATATATATGAAAAAAATATAATATGTTATTAAAATAAAATTCATTTAATACAAGTTTATAATCATAACAAAAATTAATCCAAAGTTGTTAATAAATTTTTCAATCAAATGAAGTTTAAAATTTAAATTACTCAAACTATATATTATTAAATAATTTGTATAATATTTAAAAAATATTCAGTTTTATCAGTTTTTTTTTAAATAATCAAATTGTGTTGTTTATTATTTCAAGAATTTTAAATTATTACTTAATTTCGATAACTATATTTTACATAAAAAATATTTATTTTTAATTTAAAATTATTTAGTAATTATAAAAATATTTGTATCTTTAATTTATATTGAAATTTATTATTAAAATTATTTTTTTTAAAAATAATTATTTTAATAAAAATAATTACTTTAGATTTTTAGTATTGTTTTACATCTAGTGTTTAATGATTTTCTAAGACAAATGCCGCTAATTTGTAATAATTGATTTTTTTTGATAACTTTACAGAAGTCAATAGTACAGATTGACCGCTAATTATTTGTTTAAATAAATATCGTTTTCTACTTATTATCAAATTTATATAAATTTTTGATAATTTAAATATTTTCTATTAAATAAATTAAATAAAAAATTTTACATAACCGAAAGATATTTAATATCTAAAATAACTTTTGATTTGACTAAACTAAAATATTAAAATTTTGATGATTGTCGACTAGATCATCAAAATGATTAATATATGATCTAGGTTGTTTAAAATATTCAGTTAGTTCACTTTTAAATAATTGTTAAAATAAAAAAAACATAAAATCAACCATAATGAAAACAATAATTTTGATACTGGTCCATTGATTAAATGATTGCTAATTGAAACTGGAGAGAAAAATAAAATAAATAAATACAATAATTTAAAAACTTAACCATGATATATATATATATATATTAATAAATTATAATCAATATAATATTCAATTATTTTTATATTGACCACTAAATATCAATAGTTTATGACCGCTAATTATTTGCTTTAAAACATTAACTACTATTACTAAATTTATATAGATTTTGATAATTCAAATTGGGGAAAATTTTTCTATTAAAATAAATATATATATATAGTTTTATTATTTTTTAATGTTTTTTCTAAAAAAATCAAACATACCGATTGATAATTATCAAATAAATAACTTGATTTATCGATTAATATTATTAAATTATTATGATTGATGATTATGTCATCAAATTTATCAATTTATGATTTTAGTTGTCTTGTTTACTCTTTTAATAATTCATTATTAAATAATTGAAGCCAGATAAAACTAATCATTAACCATAGTGTAGATAAATAATTAATTTTGCATATTTTTCATGTTTTATTTCCTAAATTATAATATTATAATTAACGAAAAATATATTTAAAAATATAATTTATTTTTTTTTGAACTAAATTATTGATTTTATAATTTTTTATGTAGACATCAATGTTATTTGGCTTTAACTTAAAATAACTATTTAAAATTTTTTTTGAACTATTGACAATATTGTTGCTCAAAAAAACAGTCATATAATTATTAATAATAAAACTAAATAAATATTTAATTTTTACTAAAAAAAGTTTGTTAATATATAAATTATACCAATTTATTTAAATATAAGTTTTCAATGTGCTACTACTGGAAATTAATGGTAAACATTTTTAAAAATTATTATGATTTATACGAAAATATGTATTTAATAATACACAAAATAAATATTATTGTATTAACACAGTTGCCGATAATAAAAAAATTTATCCAAAGTTGCTAATAAATTATATAAAAATAAAATATAATATGTTATAAAAATATTCAAGTTTATAATCATAAAAAAATAATTCAAAGTTAATAAATTTTTCAATCAAACGAAATTAAAATATTTATTATATTTTATATTATAATTATTTATTAAAAAATAACAAATTATTTACTGTATTATTAAATAATTTGTATATTTAATTGTCATCTAATCTGTCAATTGACAGCAATAAAACTTAGATATTTGATACAAAACAATAGTTGCCTTTATTATTCAAATTAAAAATTGAAAATCCAAACCAAATTCCAAATATACTAAATAGCATACATATAAATTCTATAAATTGAATTTTATTTTTTGATTTATCAATTAAAATGACTAAATTATTATGATTTATACGAAAATATAAATTTAATAATAAACAAACTAAATATGATTGTATTAACACAGTTGCCGATAATAACAAAAATTGATCCAAAGTTGTTAATAAATTTTTCAATCAAACGAAATTAAAATATTTATTATATTTTATATTATAATTATTTATTAAAAAAATATAACAAATTATATACTGTATTATTAAATAATTTGTATATTTAATTGTCATCTAATCTGTCAATTGACAGCAATAAAACTTAGATATTTTATAGAAAACTATAGTTTCCTTTGTTATTCAAATTAAAAATTGAAAATCCAAACCAAATACCAAATATACTAAATATCATACATATAAATTCTATAAATTGAATTTTATTTTTTGATTTATTAATTAATATGATTAAATTATTATGATTGTTGTTGTTGTTGAGCATATCATCAAATTTATCAATATATAATATTTGGTTGTCTTATATATTCTTTTAATAATTCACTATTAAATAATTGGAGCCAGATAAAACTAATCAATAACCATAGTGTAAATAAAAATAGCTATTTAATACTAATTTATTCCATATTGTTATTTCAAAACTGCCATATTATTATTAATAAAACTAAATAAATAATATTTAATTTTATTAAAATTAAAGTTATATTCATTGTATTTAAAAAAAATTTTAAATTTTATTTTACCTAATAGTTTATCATAAATTTTGCTATTATATAAATGATTAAATAATTTTATTATTTTTTAGCACAATTTGTCACAATTGTAGTCATTCAATGATTTTAATGGTTTTAATTTAAAATAATAATTTAATAATAAACCTTTTTAATGATTAAAAATAATATTATTACTATAAATATCGATATATTACTTTTATTTTTCATTTTATTATCACATAGAAGTTTATTTGTAATTTCATTTAATTGTAAAAATTAAATAAAATTGTAGACTAAAATTTATTTTTATTTTTGCATTTTTATATATTTTTTACATTTTTACCCATTTATTTTTAAAACATAAAATGATTCAAAGTTGTTAATTAATTCATCAAATGAATCTACAACTGTAAACATATCTAATATATAAACATTCCGATAGTTATTTTGTCGAAATAAATACCGGATAATACTTTTGATATTTGTATATAAATAATAAAAATTTAAAAATTTTTTCAATTTTATGCGATAATAATTGACTTAATTATGTTGATGTTGACCATAATGTTTGCGCAAACAATTGATAAAATTATATCAATGCCAACAAAAAATTTGTCTGTTATCTTTAACGTGAAATTCAATGATAAAATAATCCAAACAATTTTTTAAAAAAACGATTCAAAGTTGTTAATAAATTTATATATTTGAAAAAATTGTTTGTTAGCTTGGTAAAATTGAACGATAAATAATACAAACAAAAAACATTATAAGTACATTGTACTAGTCAAAACTAAAAATTAATTTTAAAAAATTGTAATATAAAATATAATATATTGTAATTAATTTAAAAAAGTTTAATAAATACCTTTAAACTAAACATTGAAATAAATGATAAATAATCATCAATTTCTCTAATTTTAATTGATGTCAATATTGTATATAAATGTTGTAGACTTTCAAATAAATAATCAACTTTTGTTAATAGCTTTGAATCTAATTCCATTGGTTGTAAAACTATTGATTTACTTAACTATTAAAATAATTTATATTTAATTAATATTTAAAAAAAATATATTTTAAAATATATTTTTTTAAAAAAAACAAATTTTAAAATATATTTTTTTTAAAAAAATAAAGTTAAATACTTAGCAATGTCGAATTAATGTTAAATAATGTTAATTTAATTTTACTATATATATAAGTATTGTAATTAATATAACAATTTGTAAAGTATTTAAATTCTAATTTTTTTTACAATTTTTAATAAAAACCGATATTTTGTTTTTTATTCAACTATTTTTATAATATTTTTTTACTTTTTTTACCCATTTAATTTAAGATCATAAAAATCAAAAAGTTGTTAATAAATTTTTCAAAAAGTTATATAAACAATTTACTAAACAAATTATCAAGATGAAATATTAGATAATAGTATAATAAAAATAACCAAAAAAAATATCATGGCTAACTATATGCCTGAATATATTTATTGTGATTAATCAAAATGTTTATAACAACTATTTAATAAATAATGTTTATTATACATAAAAAACTAATAAAAAATATTTGATTTTAATAAATTTAATAATGATTTTATATTAAGTGAACAATTAAAAGTTAATAGTTCATTCGATAAAATTATTAAATAAATTAAACGTGTACTGACTTTAATATATATATATACATAAAAAAAATTTATTAAATTTTGTTTTTTACTTTAATTTATTAATCAGACTTATGTAGACCGGGATTTTTATTCATTCATAGTATTAATTGTAAACGTTGTCTATTATTATCTATTTAGTCTTTAAAAATCCAGTATATAATTAATTAGATTTATCAGTTAAAAAAAATTAAATAATACATATTGTTTTTTCAATGATCAATATCAATAATTTAGATAAATTAGAATAAATTAGTTTAGAAATATATGTAATTGATTTCAATTGCAATTGATTCCAAAAATAATTGTCGAAATAATAAAACATATAAGCAACCTAATTGAAATATTAGTATGATTTAACTTGATATAAAAAACTAAAATTTCGAATATTATTATCAAAATAAAACATAAAAATTACATCTGAAGATTATCTATGTAAATTAGTATTTTTATTTAGTTTACTTTTTGGATATTAAATTTGTTTATATATGAAATATTTTTAGAAAGTCTAAAACATTTGTACACAATATTGACAGCAATATAAAAAAATTTTAAAAAAATGAATACTTTGCATTTGTTTTTATGTTTGATGTAAAGGTATAAAGATATATGATCTTGCTTGTTTTTCATATTCAGTTAGTTGTTCATTATTTCATTCAGTTATATCATCAAATTTATCAATAAATGATTTTGGTTGTCTTGTATATTCTGTTAATAGTTCATTATTAAATAATTGAAGCCAGATTAAACAAATCAATAACTATAGTGAAAATAAAAATAGCTATTTAATACTAATTTTTATTATCGATTGACAATAATATTGTTGCTCCAAAACTGCCATAGATAATATTTAATTTTATTAAAAATAAAATTTATAGTATTTAATTATAATTAAAATTAAAATCTACTTTTAAAAAAAATTAAAAGGTAGTTTATACAATATGTTTGATATTTTATTAAAATTATTATTTTAAAAAATGTTTTACATTTTTTTAGCCATTTTTTCTATGTTCCCCAAAACGATATTTAAATGCACAAATATTAGCTATAATAATTATTTAATTTAGTTATAATTATTATAAATTATAGATATTTAAAAAAACACATTTCTAGTTTAAAATCATATAAATGATCCAAAATTGTTAATAAATTTATAATAAAATAATTTAGTAAATCTCTAGTAATCACATAGAAATATGTTGTATAATATAGTACTACCACTACCTCCTTGAGGAGTACCTATAAAGTTTGAATCTATAAAATTTGAAAAAAAAAACATTATTATAATAAACTTGTTATTCTAATTAAAAATTGATAAATCAAACCAAATTCCTAATATACTAAATAGCATACAAAGATATTCTACTAATAACATAGACTACTGTATTGTACTTGAATTTTGTTTGTTTGTTGTGTTAATGAAATTGAAATTTTATTTATTTTTTAGATAAATTAGATTTAAATTTCTAAAATTTATTAAAAAATTAAATTGAGTTTGTAATGTTTATCGCATAAAAAACTAATAAAAACTATTGATTTGATTATGATAAATTTAATAATGATTAAACATTACATACAAACACATACAAACACATACACACACTTACAAAGACAATTTTTTTTACATTTTTACCCATTTACTTATGAAATAAATACAATAAAATGATCCAAACTTGTTAATTAATTTATCAAATGAATCGACAACTGAAGTTTTTTTTTCTAAAATTTTATTATTATAAATACCGAAAAATATATAGTATATAAGTAATTATCACTATCAATGATTTTGTTTGTTTTGCATAATCACTTAGTAGTTTACTTTTTGTATTAATTAAAAACAAAACATATAATCAACATAATTAAAATATATTAGTTTTGAATCTTATTTAATTTAATAATATTAAATCAAACATTTGAAATATAATTATCAAAAAAAATCTAAAAATTACAATCGAAAATTGTCTATGTCATATATGATGTTTATTTAGCTTATTTTTTGGTTATTCAATTTGTTTATTATCCGATAGATATTTTTTTATTATATTATTAATATAAATAATAAAAAGGATATATAGAATATATAAATAACTAGATTTTTCAACATAAATAATTAAATAACTAGTATATAAATAACATGATTTGTCAATTAAAATAATTAAACAATAATATCCTGAAATTTAATTGGAATTTGTTGGAAATTTTATGGGAAATTACTTAAATTTATTTTAATTTATTTCTGTTTTTAATAAAAACCGATTTTTTGTTTTCTATTCCACTATTTTCATAATATTTTACTTTTTTATCCATTTATTTTAAAAACAAAAATGATCCAAAGTTGTTAATTAATTTATCAAATGAATCGACAACTGGAAACACATTCAATATAAACATTAATATAATACTAGATAAAACTTTTGACATTAATATATAAATAATAAAAATTAAAAACGGCTAATATTTTTAATTTTTTTTTGCGTTAATATAATTGACTTAATTTTGTTGATGTTGACAATAATGTTTGCGCAAACTATGATAAAAATATATCAATGCCAAGAAAAAATTTGTCTGTTATAGAAACTGTCTGATTGTCTGTAATAGATCGGGATTTTGATTATTTATTATTAATTTTAACCGTTGTCTATTATTATCTATAGTTATATAAATCTTAATTATTTAAACTTGGATATTTAATACAAAACAATAGTTTCCTTTATTATTCAAATTAAAAGTTGAAAATCCAAACCAAATTCCAAATATACTAAATTTCATGCAAATAAATTCTATAAATTGAATTTTTATTTTTTTGTATATAAATTATATTTAAATTTTGAATAGGTCTAATATTTATAAAAATTGACTTGGGTTTATAACAACTAATGTTTGATAAAAATTTTTTATATTATAAAAAATTTGATTAAAATTTTAATTTATTTTCCAAAAAAAATATATTTAAAATAATTATTAGTTTGTTTATAGGTTAATCCTATAAATAATTAATATTTCTAATCAATCTGTATTATAATTAATCTTCCAACTTGTCATCGACATTTAAATCGTAATTTAAAAAATTGTATCTAGCGTAGTCAATGAATGAATTTAAAATAAATATAAATATTTAAATTTAAATGAAAAATAAATGATCTAAAGATGATAATAATTTGATTGATAAATGATTAAATAATTTTAATTACTAAAACAATTGTAAAAAATTGTAGTCATCAATGATAACGTTTTTAATTTAAAATAGCTATTTAATAATAAACTTTTAAATGATATTATCGCTATAAGTATCAAATATTTTGAATTTAATTTAATTTATTTAACAATACACGTTTTAGGATATTATTTATTTATTATTAGTTTAATTACTATACTAATTGAAATTAATGATATCATAAACAATATTCATTCCTCTATATTATTAAAATAATTTTTATTTAATTGTTTTTTATTTCATTTATTTTAGTAAAAAATATGATTTTGATTTAATTTTATTAACTAATAGTTTTTTATCATAAAATTTATGAGTATTTTGTGATGAACCACAAATATTATTTATATTTATATATTTAATTAATTAATTTATAAACATACTTACAAACACATACAAACACAATTTTTTTACATTTTTACCCATTTACTTTAAAAATCAATAAAATGATTCAAAGTTGTTAATTAATTTATCAAATGAATCGACAACTGGAAACATATCTAATATCTAAACAATCTGATAGTTATTTTGACGGAATAAATACTTGATAAAACTTTTGACATTAGTATATAAATAATCAAAATTAAAAACACGGCTAATTATTTAAAATATTTTTTTACGGTAATAATTGATTGGATAGTTTTGTTGATGCTGGCCATAATAATTGCCAAAATATATTAATGCAAGCAAAATATTTGTCTGTTATCTTGAACGTGAAATTAAACGATAAAATAATTCAAACAAACAGCATGATAAGTAAATTTTTTTATTAGATTTTAAATACTGAAAAACATATAGTATATAAGTAATTATCACTATCAACGATTTTTTATTTGTTTTGCATAATCACTTTGTAGTTTACTTTTTGTATTAAAAACAAAACATATAATCAACATAATTGAAATATAATAGTTTTGAATCTGATTTAATTTAATATAAAATTCATTCACTTGAAATATAATTATCAAAAAAAATCTAAAAATTACAATCAAAGATTATCTATGTCATCTATGATTTTTATTTAGCTTATTTTTCGGTTATTCAATTTGTTTATTATCCGAAACATATTTTTTTAATTATATTATTAATATAAATACCAAAAAGATATATAGTATATATAAATAACTAGATTTGTCAACATAAATAATTAAATACTAATAATAATAATTATCAATATCAAGTATCTTAGTTGGTTAGTTAATTAGGTTAGAAACATTTTTGTTTGGAAATATAATAAATAAAATTATTAGCCAAATTGTAAAAAATATTTTTAAAAGTTGCAAAATTGTAACCTAAGCTACTAACAAAAGTTGATTATATTTTTGAAAGTATACAACAATTGTACACAATATTTAAAGAATTAAAAATTAATAAAAAATGATGACTACATTGCAATTGTTACTATGTTTGATGTCAAACGTTTTTAATTTTATTTTAAAACATAAATATAAAGTCTAGAATATAATTTGACACAAAAAATACATTATTTAATGGCTTTAAGATATTTTATAGGCTTTTTAATTACATTAATATATAAAATAAAATTATAACTATAAATAAATTATATATGTATATTAATACTAAACATATTTTTTTTAAATTAAGGTTTATATTGGAAATTTTATTAATTTACTTTTTGTTTAAACTAATTTATCTATATTTTATTTTCCTGACATCTGAAAAATTATTATATAGGTCAAAACAATTTAACACCATTAGTTGGTCAATCATCTACTACCTAATTTTTCTAAACATTTTCTAGACAATATTTTTAGTTTTTATTATTATAAACTCAACTATAGTCATGTGGTGTATCAAAATGTTTCAGTATAACAATAAAAAACTAAAATATAATCATGTGAGGTCTCAAATGATTCATAATTTTTTTTATTTTCATAGTTATCATCAATGGAATAATTAATTTATTATTATTTAAATCATTAAATATTACAAACTGTGTTAAATAAGTATCTATTTTTTATAAAATATTTTGTTTTATTTTTGCTGTTATGAAATATTAATATTATTATCGTAAAACAAAATAAATAATATTTAATTTTATTATCAAAATTTATACTATAAATATGTTTGTAGGTTTATTTTTCTAAATTATATTATTATAAATACCGAAAAATAAATAATATATAAGTAATTATCACTCTCAATGATTTAGTTTGTTTAGTATATTCTGTTAAAAGTTTACTTTTTGTTTCTAATTGAAATATTATTTTTGAATCTGATTTAATTTAATATTAATATAAACAGTAAATATTATGATCAAAAATTTTTTTTAATCAAAATAACATTTGAAGAATATCTATGTCATATATGATCTTTATTTAAGTATATTTTTTGGATATTCAATTAGTTTAATTATTCGTATATAAATAACTAGATTTACCAATTAAAATAATTAAATTTTAATGATTGTTTTACATTAGAAAAATTAACAATATCAATTAACTTTGTTGGTTAGTTAATTAGGTTAGAAACATTTTATCAAACACAAAACAAATTATTAGCCAAATTGTAAATAATATTTTTAAAACGGATAATGAAAATCTTTTGACAACAATGGACAAATGTGTTGCCAAAAAAAACAATATGACAAATGATATAAAACAATAAATTAATAATATAAATATTTAAAATTATAAGCAATGTTTTACTTTAAAAAAAATATATTGATATAATTATTTTACAAAACGCAATTAGTTTATAATTTCGTATAAAAAATTAATTAATCATGATTGGAATTGTTCAAATAATATTGGTACGTACAGAGCACCGTAAGGGCTTAATCTTAACAATAGTAGGGTTTACATCACGGGTTAGTGAACTCATAGTGTTCACATATAAATTATACCCGGGATAACCCCACTTGCCTTAGACTATTATTAAATTTATATAAATTTTGATAATTTAAATCTGGAAATTTTTTCTGTTAAATAAAAAAAATCTTACATACTAAAAGATAGTTAATATTAAAATAACTTGATTTTTCAACTAAAATATTTTTATGATTGTTGTAGTTATAGAGTAAATCATCAAAATGATTAATATATGATCTTGGTTGTTTTTCATATTCAGTTAGTTGTTTACTTATAAATAATTGTAGCAATTAAAAACATAAAATCAACCATAGTGGAAACAATAATTTTGATACTGGTCCATTTATTAAATGATTGCTAACTGAAGCTGAAGAGAAAAATAAAATTAATAATTAATAAATACAAAAACTAAAAACTTGCTTAAACCTGATATATATATATATATTAATAAATTATAATCAATATAATATTCAATTATTTTTATATTGATAATAAATATCAATAGCTTATGACCGCTAATTATTTGCTTTAAAACTTTTATTACTATTACTAAATTTATATTGATTTTGAAAATTCAAATTTGGGAAAATTTTTCTATTGAAAATAAATATAGTTTTATTTTTTAATAATTTTTTTTCTGGAAAAAAATCAAACATACCGATAGATAATTATCAAATAAATAACTTGATTTATCGATTAATATTATTAAATTATTATGATTGTTGTTGTTGATTATATCATCAAATTTATCAATATATGATTTTGGTTGTCTTGTATAATCTTTTAATAATTTACTATTAAATAATTGAAGCCAGATAAAACTAATCATTAACCATAGTGTAGATAAATAATTAATTTTGCATATTTTTCATGTTTTATTTCCTAAATTATAATATTATAATTAACGAAAAATATATTTAAAAATATAATTTATTTTTTTGAACTAAATTATTGTTTTTATAATTTTTTATGTAGACATCAATGTTATTTGGCTTTAACTTAAAATAACTATTTAATATTTTTTTTGAACTATTGACAATATTGTTGCTCAAAAAACAGTCATATAATTATTAATAATAAAACTAAATAAATAATATTTAATTTTTACTAAAAAAAGTTTGTTAATATATAAATTATACCAATTTATTTAAATATAAGTTTTCAATGTGCTACTAATGGAAATTAATGGTAAACATTTTTAAAAATTATTATGATTTATACGAAAATATGTATTTAATAATACACAAAATAAATATGATTGTATTAACACAGTTGCCGATAATAAAAAAATTTATCCAAAGTTGCTAATAAATTATATAAAAATAAAATATAATATGTTATAAAAATATTCAAGTTTATAATCATAAAAAAATAATCCAAAGTTAATAAATTTTTCAATCAAACGAAATTAAAATATTTATTATATTTTATATTATAATTATTTATTAAAAAATAACAAATTATTTACTGTATTATTAAATAATTTGTATATTTAATTGTCATCTAATCTGTCAATTGACAGCAATAAAACTTAGATATTTGATACAAAACAATAGTTGCCTTTATTATTCAAATTAAAAATTGAAAATCCAAACCAAATTCCAAATATACTAAATAGCATACATATAAATTCTATAAATTGAATTTTATTTTTTGATTTATCAATTAAAATGACTAAATTATTATGATTTATACGAAAATATAAATTTAATAATAAACAAACTAAATATGATTGTATTAACACAGTTGCCGATAATAACAAAAATTGATCCAAAGTTGTTAATAAATTTTTCAATCAAACGAAATTAAAATATTTATTATATTTTATATTATAATTATTTATTAAAAAAATATAACAAATTATATACTGTATTATTAAATAATTTGTATATTTAATTGTCATCTAATCTGTCAATTGACAGCAATAAAACTTAGATATTTTATAGAAAACTATAGTTTCCTTTGTTATTCAAATTAAAAATTGAAAATCCAAACCAAATACCAAATATACTAAATATCATACATATAAATTCTATAAATTAAATTTTATTTTTTGATTTATTAATTAATATGATTAAATTATTATGATTGTTGTTGTTGTTGAGCATATCATCAAATTTATCAATATATGATATTTGGTTGTCTTATATATTCTTTTAATAATTCACTATTAAATAATTGGAGCCAGATAAAACTAATCAATAACCATAGTGTAAATAAAAATAGCTATTTAATACTAATTTATTCCATATTGTTATTTCAAAACTGCCATATTATTATTAATAAAACTAAATAAATAATATTTAATTTTATTAAAATTAAAGTTATATTCATTGTATTTAAAAAAAATTTTAAATTTTATTTTACCTAATAGTTTATCATAAATTTTGCTATTATATAAATGATTAAATAATTTTATTATTTTTTAGCACAATTTGTCACAATTGTAGTCATTCAATGATTTTAATGGTTTTAATTTAAAATAATAATTTAATAATAAACCTTTTTAATGATTAAAAATAATATTATTACTATAAATATCGATATATTACTTTTATTTTTCATTTTATTATCACATAGAAGTTTATTTGTAATTTCATTTAATTGTAAAAATTAAATAAAATTGTAGACTAAAATTTATTTTTATTTTTGCATTTTTATATATTTTTTACATTTTTACCCATTTATTTTTAAAACATAAAATGATTCAAAGTTGTTAATTAATTCATCAAATGAATCTACAACTGTAAACATATCTAATATATAAACATTCCGATAGTTATTTTGTCGAAATAAATACCGGATAATACTTTTGATATTTGTATATAAATAATAAAAATTTAAAAATTTTTTCAATTTTATGCGATAATAATTGACTTAATTATGTTGATGTTGACCATAATGTTTGCGCAAACAATTGATAAAATTATATCAATGCCAACAAAAAATTTGTCTGTTATCTTTAACGTGAAATTCAATGATAAAATAATCCAAACAATTTTTTAAAAAAACGATTCAAAGTTGTTAATAAATTTATATATTTGAAAAAATTGTTTGTTAGCTTGGTAAAATTGAACGATAAATAATACAAACAAAAAACATTATAAGTACATTGTACTAGTCAAAACTAAAAATTAATTTTAAAAAATTGTAATATAAAATATAATATATTGTAATTAATTTAAAAAAGTTTAATAAATACCTTTAAACTAAACATTGAAATAAATGATAAATAATCATCAATTTCTCTAATTTTAATTGATGTCAATATTGTATATAAATGTTGTAGACTTTCAAATAAATAATCAACTTTTGTTAATAGCTTTGAATCTAATTCCATTGGTTGTAAAACTATTGATTTACTTAACTATCAAAATAATTTATATTTAATTAATATTTTTAAAAAAAACAAATTTAAAAAATATTTTTTTTTAAAAATAAATTTAAATACTTGCCAATGTCGAATTAATGTTAAATAATGTTAATTTTATTTTAAAATATATATATAAGTATTGTAATTATTATAACAATTTGTAAAGTATTTAAATTCTAATTTTTTTTACAATTTTTAATAAAAACCGATATTTTGTTTTTTATTCAACTATTTTTATAATATTTTTTTACTTTTTTTACCCATTTAATTTAAGATCATAAAAATCAAAAAGTTGTTAATAAATTTTTCAAAAAGTTATATAAACAATTTACTAAATAAATTATCAAGATGAAATATTAGTTATTATAATACATTGTACAAATAACCACAAAAAATATCCTGGCTAACTATATGCCTGAATATATCTATTGTGATTAATCAAAATGTTTATAACAACTATTTAATAAATAGTTTATTATACATGTACATAAAAAACTAATAAAAAATATTTGATTTTAATAAATTTAATAATGATTTTATATTAAGTGAACAATTAAAAGTTAATAGTTCATTGGATAAAATTATTAAATTAATTAAAAGCGTACGGACATTAATATAAATATATAAAAAAATAATTTATCTTAAGTATATTATTATAATTACCGAAAAATCGAAATTATAAAATTAATTAGATTTATTAATTAGAATAATTAAATAATACAGATTGTTTTCTAGATGATCAAAATGATCAATATCAATAATTTAGTTTGGTTACAAACATTGTATCACCTTTAGTTAAATTTATTTCTAAAATTATAAATATTTTTATAAAACATTTAATAACATTAATACGATCATGATAATTATATATAAAATTTTATTTTTATTTGTCATTTGTTATATAACTTTGATTTAATAGTATTTATTTTATTTTTTAAAAATTATTATTATTTAAAATTTTGCAAATTATCCTACTATTTAAGTTATTTTATTTGACTTCATATATAGAAACATTTAGTAATATTATTAAAAGATAAATGTATAATAAAAAATTATATATTATAATAAAAAAATTTGTAAAAAAGGTCTACACATTTTTTCATCATAAGTTTGCGCAATCGCTATGGCCAGTTAAAAAATTAGGTCAACTATTACCTCAATTAAAATAATTAAACAATAATAACCAGAAATTTAGTGGGAATTTGTTGGAAATTTTATGGGAAATTTACTCAAATTTATTTTAATTTATATGTTTTAAATAAAAACCGATTTTTTGTTTTCTAATCCACTATTTTAAGAATATTTACTATTTTACTTTTTTACCCATTTATTTTAAAAACAAAAATGATTTTAAGTAAACAGAAGTTTTTAATTAAATCATCAAATGAATCGACAACTGGAAACATATCTAATATAAACATTAATATAATACTGGATAAAACTTTTGACATTAGTATATAAATAATAAAAATTAAAAACGGCTGTTTTTAAATTTTTTTGCGGTAATAATTGACTTAATTTTTTTGATGTTGACAATAATGTTTGCGCAAACAATGATGAAAGTATATCAATGCCAACAAAAAATTTGTCAGTTATCTTGGTGAAATTGAACGATAAAATAATCCAAACTAGCATGATTAGTAAATTTACTAGCCAAACCTAAAAATTAATTTTAAAAAATATATTTTATTTTACTATAGATATATAGGTATTATTGTATTTAATATAACAAATTGTAAAGTATTTAAATTTTTAGTTTTTTAGTGTATTTAATAAAAACCGATATTCTATTTTATTCCTCTATTTTTATAATATTTAATAATTTAGTTATTCAATTTAATAAAAATAATAAATTAACATCAAGATCATAATCTTTTTATTTAAAAAAACGATTAAAGTTGTTAATATATATATATATTTGAAAAAAATATAATATATTTATATAAAAAATATCGCATAATTGTTATAAATATGTATCTAATTTACAAACAACGAAATATAAAAAATATACAAATTAAAAAAAAGTTTTTAAAAAAACCATTTACTTCAAGTTAATAATTATAAAATTTATCTTATGTTGTTAATAAATTTTTCAAAAAGTTATATAAACAATTGACTAAACAATATTATCAAGGTGAAATATTAGATAATAATATAATACAAATAACCACAAAAAAATATTCTGGCTAACTATATGTCTTGATAAATCTATTGTGATTAATCAATAATGTTTATAACAGCTATTCAACAAATAATGTTTATTACATGATAATAAAAAATATTTTAATAATGATTTTTTTACATTTAGCTAACAAATAAAATATAATAGTTCATTGGATAAAATTAATAAATTAATTAAGCGTGTACGGACATTAATAGAAATATATAAAAAAAATTATTAAATTTTGATTTTACTCATTCAGTGATTAATCAGTGACTTATGCAGTAATAGACCAGGATTTTGATAATTCAAATTGGGGAAAATTTTTCTATTGAAAATAAATATATATAGATATAAACCGTTTTATTTTTTAATATTTTTTTTGGAAAAAAATCATACATACCGATAGATAATTATGAAATAAATTGTTGATTTATCGATTTATATTATTATTAAATTATTATGATTGTTTACTATTAAATAATTGGAGCCAGATAAAACCATAGTGTAAATAAAAATTTTGCCATAAAATCATTGATTAGATGATTGCTTATAATATCTAAATAATTTAAATATAAAAAAAATTTTTAAAAAATATTTATAATTTTTTATTAATATTTTTATAACAAATATAATTAATATAAAAAAAAATTCACTTACATTTACCAATAAATATCAATAGATGATCAAGTGATTAATTAAATGAAAAATTTTTAAAATCACATTTTTTCAGTATTACTATTATTAATGAACAATTTAACAATTTATGCATTTACCCAAGCTAATAGATTGAAAACAATAAACATGGTTATTATTATCTGATTTATGTTGTTTGATGAAACAATGGAAACAAATATTAATGTTTAGTTATACCCGTTTGATGTCCAGATAGTATAATAAGTTTTGATTTTTGCTTAATTCATATTATTAATTTTAAACGTTGTATACTATTTTCACATCATTATGATTTAGCATATACCAATAATTTTAAGTTGCATTTAACATTTTATTAATAAACAATAACAATTAAAATTATTGAACCAAACAGCCATATAATTATTATTTGATATAAAATTTTAATAAATAATATTTAGTTATATTATCAAAGTTTATACTATATAAATATGTTTATCATAAAATGATGTTCCAGTATTTAAAATTGTTGCCAACAATAAAATAATAATACTGAGAGAGTTTAGAAAATTTATTTATTATTAGTTTTTATATTAAGTAGTTTCTCTGTTTCCCAAAACGTTATTTATATTCACAATTATTAGCTATAATAATTATTTAATTTAGTTATAAATATTATAAATTATAGATTTTTTTATAAAAAACACATTTATTTTTAATTTAAAATCATATAAATGATGTATATAAAAAGTTGTTAATAAATTTATAATGAAATAATTACTATAATTTAGTAAATCTCTTATAAATAACTTAAAAAACAGTATAACAATTTTCTAATATATATTTAAATGTTATTGCATCAAATAAAAAATATTAGATTTATTTTATTGTTATAAATTTTGGTGATAAATCTATAATGATTAATAAAAAAATGTTTATAACAACAATTTAACAACTAATGCTTATCACATAAAAAACTAATAAAAAAATATTTGATATTGAAAAATTTAATAATAATTTAACATTAAACTAACAATTGAAAGTTAATTATTTACTAGATAAACTTATTAGATTAATTAATCGCGTAAGGACATTGATATAAATATTTATAAAAATAATGTTTTTTTAAATATTTTTTTTAGTTTTATAGCTTATGTAGGAATAGATTATAATTTTGATTAATTCTAATTATAAATTTTAAACATTGTCTATTATTATTATTAAATTTATAAAAATCTTAATAATTTTAACTTTAAGATATTTGTTACAATACAATAGTTTCATTTATTATTCAAATTAAAAATTGATAAATCAAACCAAATTCCTAATATACTAAATAGCATACAAAGATATTCTACTAATAACATAGACTACTGTATTGTACTTGAATTTTGTTTGTTTGTTGTGTTAATGAAATTGAAATTTTATTTATTTTTTAGATAAATTATATTTAAATTTCTAAAATTTATTAAAAAATTAAATTGAGTTTGTGATGTTTATCGCATAAAAAACTAATAAAAACTATTGTTTTGATTATGATAAATTTAATAATGCTTAAACATTACATACACACACACATACAAACACATATACACACTTACAAACACAATTTTTTTTACATTTTTACCCATTTACTTTAAAAAAATCAATAAAATGATCCAAATTTGTTAATTAATTTATCAAATGAATCGACAACTGGAAACATATCTAATATCTAAACATTCCGATAGTTATTTTGACGGAATAAATACTCGATAAAACTTTTGACATTAGTATATAAATAATCAAAATTAAAAATTTGTTTGATTTAATAACACTTGAAATATAATTATCAAAAATAAATCTTAAAATTACAATCAAAGATTATCTATGTCATTTATGATGTTTATTTAGCTTATTTTTTGGCTATTCAATTTGTTTATTATCCGAATATAAATACCAAAAAATATATATAGTATATATAAATAACTAGATTTGTCAACATAAATAATTAAATATTAATAATAATAATTATCAATATCAAGTATCTTAGTTGATTAGTTAATTAGGTTAGAAACATTTTATTTGGAAATATAATAAATCAAATTATTAGCCAAATTGTAAAAAATATTTTTAAAGTTGCAATCTTTTAACAACAATAGACAAATGTGTGTCCATTTAGTGGCCTGTGATTGGTTGCCAAAAAGCAATGTTACAAATGATTTAAAACAATAGATTAATTATATAAATATTTTAAATTATAAGCAATGCTTTACTCTCAAATAAATATATGGATATAATTAGTTCACAACACTATTAGTTTTCCGATCGTAGAATAATTTTCGTATAAAAAATTGTAATTGATCATGGTTGAAATTTTAAGGAATAATATTATTAGAAATTAAAACAATGTTAATAACATGAATATCAAAAAAATAATTATGTTTATTAAAGTTATTATGTTTAGACATTTAATAATTGAAAGTTTTGAATGATTGACGATAATATTGTTTATCGAAAACAGTCATATTATTAATAAAATTAAAAAAATAATATTTAATTTTAATTAAAAAATAATTTTTTTTAATTATCCTATCTTAGTTACTAATAGAAATTATGACCCATATTTAGTCATTTATTTATTTTAAAATAATTATGTATTAATTTAGTTAAAAATGTTAATTCTTAAAGAAATTTTTAAAATTTTTTATTTGAAACAAAAAATCTTAAAAAATGATCCACAGTTGTTAAATAATTTAAATATGATAAATCATATTTATAATTTTTAAAATAATTGTGAAAAAATTATATGAAAAAACTATGTTAGATGCAACTTAAAATTATTGGTATATTCTTAAGCATTAATAACATTAATTGGACCATGGTAATTATATATATATATAATTTTTGGTTTATTTTTCATTTAATTTAAAAAAAACTATTTTAAATAAATATATCATTACTTAAGTAAAGC
Organism: Oppia nitens; assembly: GCF_028296485.1. NCBI lineage: Eukaryota > Metazoa > Arthropoda > Arachnida > Sarcoptiformes > Oppiidae > Oppia > Oppia nitens. The sequence goes on along the minus strand of NW_026533216.1, from coordinate 482,132 downwards.
AGTTGTATTACATCTGATTGAATTGTATCCTAAGTTAGTAACAAAAATTGATTATATTTTTGAAAGTCTACAACATTTGTACACAATATTGACAGAAATAAAATCTATTAATAAATAGAATAATTCATTCATATTTGCAAAATTTACATTCGAAGATTATCTATGTCAATTAGGATTTTATTTAGTTTATTTTTTGGTTATTCAATTTGTTTATTATCCGAAACATTTTTAAAAATGTTAAATTATTAAAATGAATTAAAATTAAACATATTTTATTTTTTATATATTTTTAATTTTTTTTCTAAATTATATTATTATAAATACCAAAAAAATAGATAGTACTAGTATATAAGTAACTATCACTATCAATGATTTAGTTTGTTTAGTGTAATCTGTTGGTAGTTTACTTTTTAAGTTTTAAAAATTGTAATTGAAATATTAGTTTTGAATCTGATTTAATTTATATTAAAACAAACACTTTAAATATTATGATCAAAAAAATCTAAAAATAACATTTGAAGAATATCTATGTCAATTAGGATTTTATTTAAGTATTCAATATATTTAAATTAGCTTATTATTTGAAAGATTTTTTATATATTATATTATTAAAATATTCTAAAAAATATTTATACAGTATATAAATAACTAGATTTGTCAATTTAAATAATTAAATTTTAATGATTGTTTTACATTAGAAAAATTATCAATATCAATAAACTTTAGTTGATTAGTTAATTAAGTTAGAAACATTTTATCAAACATAAAACAAATTATTAGCCAAATTATAAATAATATTTTTAAAACGGATAATGAAAATCTTTTGACAGTTATATAAAATAAAATAAAATATTAAGTGTTAAATAGTTAAGTATTTATTGTATTTTTACCAATAAACTATTGTCATTAATTACAATTTTAAAATATTTTATTTCAAATGTCTGGTGTGGTAAAATACCAAAATTATAATCTAGGGCGTATTTTTTACCTTTTTTTACCCCTTACTTAACCCTAAAATATATATATATATACTATATATCTAAGTGCTTTTTTAATATTAAAGAAACTTAATACTAAATAAATATTATTTATTTATTTTTAATTGTTGTGTTTACGGATTATTCTAATTATTAGTTTTAAGGTATTAGAAAAATAAAACAATAAACACAATTGTAGTAATCAATAAGTAAAGGTTAAATTAAATTTATAACTATTTAATAATAAACTTTTTATAAATGATTATTATGCTAGTTATGAAATTTTATTTTATTATTAAAAATTTTATTTTGACATTTTTATTACCTACAATATAGTAAATAGTAATTGTTTTATTAATTTGATTTATCAATAAAATTATCATATATACATATTTTATTTTTTCATTTAAGTGTAAAAATTTGTAACATTATAGATTTTGAACATTAATTTTACATTTTTAAAATTTAAAATTAATATATACTTTAGAATATGGTTGCAAACTTATAACAGCAAAAATTATATTTTGTGAATAAAAACTAAATATTTAATTTTAAAATGTTTTAATTGTTAATGTATTTGATATGTTAGTCACTAATGATAAACTAATATTTTATTTAATTATACTTGCATTTTAGTCATAATAAATTAAGTGATAATATTTTTTGATTTATTGTTGAAAATTATTACGAATTTAATAATAGATTTAAATATGATTTCAGACAAACACTGTTGCTTCAACTAGATATATAATATTATAATAATTAATGAAAATAAATAATATTGAGTTTTTGTAACAATATGAATTTTATTATCAAATTTTAGATTTGTTTAATTTTTTTTAATTGGTTAATAAAGTAAACAATATTACAAAAATAATGCTTATTAGATTTTCAGATTTAATTTTTAAATATTCAATAAGCTATAATAAGTTTTGAAAATTCATTAACTTCAAGTTTATAATCATAAAAATTATCCAAAGTTATTGATAAATTTTCAATAGTAATTATAATTAAAAAAAATTTAACATAAATTATGCTATAAATTATCAAAAATTTTGTATGCAATCTAAATATTCCTATTTTATTGGAAATATAACAAAATAAAACAATGTTATAATATGTTGAAAACTTAGAAAACACATTTTCTTCCGAGTTTATAATCATAAAAATGATCCAAAGTTGTTAATAAATCAAATTTATAATTTATATTGTATATATAATAAAAATTACCCAAATTATATATTAATAAATAAATTTTAAAATATTTAAAAATAATAGATTTTTTAAAGTTTTTATCATCAGTAATGTTGACATTATTGCATTGATGTTCTGAATTTTCTAATATATTACATAAAATTATTTACTCTGTTATTGTTGAATTTTGAAATTTTTTCTATTAGTTTTTATTAAAATTTTGATAATGTCAATAATTTATAAATATATAATACTATGCTTTTAATACGCTATATTAACATTGAAAATATATGGTCAACTTTTTCTATTGTATGAATTATTGTTAGTTTTTCAAAAATTTATCGACAAATATATAGATAATGTTTTAACAAATTCTAATAGTTTATAAGTCTATTAAATATCGTAAAACATAACATATCTTTATCAATTATTGTTTGAAATATTTTTTATAATTTTAAAACATTTATTTTGCATATTACCAGTTGTCTAACGGTTTAAATAAATCATTTTGTCTTTTTTAATGTTTTCAAACAAAAATCATTTGTTTCGATACATTTATATTGTTTTTTCAGATATTAGAAATATAATATTTTGATGTCATCATTTGTATCAGTTTTAGCTTAAAATAACTATTTAACAATATATATACTAATAAATAATTAGAATTGTTGAACTAAAAAGCCATATTATTATTTGATTTAAAATTAGATAAATAATATTTAATTTAATTATCGATGTTTATACTATAAATATTATTTCCTAGTATTTAAAATAGTAGCTAACAATGTAATAATAATAGTATGCGAATTTAGATTTATTTATTATTAGCAATATTACTAGACTAATAAAAAATTTAAAATATAAAAAATATCTGAACAATTATATTATCTATTAAATTAAAAAAAATTACAGAATTTAATCTTCATATTTAATTTCATTTCACATATTTGAGTTTTTTTTCTAAATTATATTATTACATAAATTTCTTTGTTTGATATTTTTTTAATGTTAATATTTTCAAACAAAATAAAAATTATAATAAATTCAACAATAAGATTGATATTAAATAATAAATTTAATTATACTTACATTTTATTCATATATATTAGTAGTTTTGCAAATTAAATAAAATACATAAGTTGTAAATAGTTTCAAAAATATTACAAAAAAATGTGTAGATTTATTACGATTTATTTCTAAATTATTTGACAGAAAATATTCATAAACATGGTTTTAGTCTTGTAACAAATTTATACAAATTTATATTTTACAATTATTTTTATTTAATTGTTTTTATTTTCATTTTTCATAAAAATATGATTTTGATTTTATTAAAATAACTAATAGATTGTTTTATCATAAAATGTATTATTATTTAAATGATTAAATAATTTTATTGTTATAAATATCCAATAATTTTTATTAAAAAAATAAATTTAAGTTTACGAAAAATGTTTAAATTACTTGGATTTTAAATAGTTTATCCGAATTCTATTGATTATTGATTTTTATTTTATAATCATAAAATAAATGATCCAAAGTTGTTAATTTATAGTGTAAATAAATTATATAAAAAACATAAATTTACTGTTTTTTAATTTTTAAAAAAGTCTTAATAATAAATATTAAATATGTTTCTTATATGATAATTAAAATATACATTAAAATACTAAAAGACACCTTTGTTAATATAAATATGGGCCTAAATTAACAAATTACTATTAAATGTATTTATCTAAATAGATATTGTATTACATATTTAATATTTATTATCAAATTATTATATCTAATATAAACATTTTCCGAAGTTATTTTGTCGGAATAAATGCTGATTAAATCGTTTCATATTAGTATATAAATTATAAAAATTAAAAAGCTAATTTTTAAAAAAAAAAATTTTGAGGTAATAATTGACTTAATTTTGTTGATGTTGACCATAATTATTCAAAAAAAATATATCAATGCCAACAAAAAATTTGTGAGTTATCTTGGTGAAATTGAACGATAAAATAATCCAAACAAACAACATGATAAGTATAAACTAGCCAAACATAAAAAATAATTTTTAAAATATATTTTATTTATATTATATTTTACTATATTTATATGGGTATTATTGTAATTAATATAATAATTTGTAAGGTATTTAATTTTTTTACTGCTTAGAATAATAATTTTTTTTATTCCACTATTTTAATATTTTTTTTATCTTTTACCCATTTACTTTAAAATAATAAAAATCCAAAGTTTTTCAATGAATGAAATTTATAATTTATATATAATAAAAATTAGCCAAACTATATATATATTGTTAAAAAAAAATTTGTAAAATATTTAAAAATAATCAGTTTATATTAAAAATAAAACTACAAGTGAATTATACAATTCAATCGATTGTAATACGACTGATTGATTTAACTATGATTTAACTATAGTTTTTAAAACAATGATTAAATAACAAACTAAACATATATTTTATTTATATAATTACCATGGTCGAATTAATGTTATTTAATGTTTTAGCATATACAAATTATTTTTAAGTTGCTTTTAACATAGTTGAATAAATCAGGATACCATGATTTAGAAATATAATATTTCTATATAGTTTGAAAATTTTTTATCAACAAATATATCAATATTATATTTATAATTTGTTTTAATAAATTCTAATAGTTTTAAAACATCTATTGAATAACGTAATACATAACATTTATCTATCGATTGCTAATAATGTATTGTTTAAGATATTTTTAAAAATTTTAAAACCTATTGGTCTCACATATAACCAGTTGTCTTTCGATTTTAAATTTGTTAAAATTTTTTGTAATATTATTGATATAAAAACAATACAATTATTTGAATAATAAAATTTTTTTCAGTCTTAAGATTATGAAAACAATGATAGATTGAGTAAAAAACTAAATTATATATATATTAAGCAAAAATAATATCTATCACAAATAACAAATAAAATAAATAATACATATTTAATACAATTCCGTTTTTAATAGAAATACGTTTTAAATTAATGAATATTTCAAATATAGTTATACCTAAACATTCAGTACATCAATCATTTCATGTGTCAGTGACTTTTGTAAACATAAAACCAGAATTTTGATTAATCTAATTATTAATTGCAAACTTTGACTATTATTAATATTAAATTTATGAAAATCTTAATAATTTAAACTTAGAAATTTATTTTGACATTTTTTTAAAAAATACTTACAATAAAGTATTGTTTTTATTAGTTTGACTTTTCATTTTATTATTACATATTAATATATTTGTTGTTTTATTTAATTGTAAAAATTATTTAAAAAAAATGTAAATTTATTATAATTTCTGTATTTTTATGTTTTTTTTACTTTTTTACCCATTTATTTTAAAAACATAAAAATTATCCAAAGTTGTTAATTGTTAATTCATCAAATTAAATATCAATTCCCCAAGTTTTTTTTTCTCGGAATAAATACTGGATAAAACTTTTGACATTTTTTAATTTACAATCAATATTCAATATCAATAATTTAGTTTGATTAGTTAATTAGGTTAGAATTTTACATTTTTTTACAAAAATGATAAATGTAAAAATAATAAAAAAAAATATATATATTCAATTAAATTGAAATATTAATTTTTTGCATCTGATAAAATTTGATAAAAAAAATTTTCGATTATTATTATCAAAAAAATCTAAAAAATTATCTATGTTAATTAGTTGAATATTTAGTTTGTTATTTGGTTATTCAATTTGTTTATTATATGAAACATATTTTTATATTATGATTATAAATACCAAAAAGATATATATTGTTTATAAATAATTAAATTTATCTATTAATATAATTAAATTATAATGATTGTTTTTCTTCAAGAAAAATTATAAATATCAATTATCTTGGTTAGTTAGATTTAATTAGGTTAGAAAAACATATATTTTTTCATTGAATTATACATACATTTTATGCATATATTTTAGTCGATTAGCAAATCTATAAATATATATTTAAAAAAAATATATGGTTGTCCTTAAAATTATCTATACTGACAATAGATATTAAAACTAATAATAAATTTAAATATGATTTCATCCCAAACACTGTTGAATTATATAATAACAGTTTTAGATTATTTAGATATTTTTTTAGTAATATACAGTATTGGACAAAACAATCTGTGAAAGGTTTGAGTCCTAATATCTTAAAAACTACTGGATCAATTTTGATACAGTTTAGTCGTAGATGTACATTATATAATCAAGATTTCATATAATTAATATTAATTTTTTAAAACTAGTCATTTAAAAGTTATAATAATATAAGTGAAAAGTTTTGTGTTTTTCATTAATATCGTTACCAGCATTAAGGGTTGCTTCCATACATTTTATCATTTTTTAATTAATTTTTAAAAATTACTTATATTATTTTTAAACAATTTTTTTAATTTTATATAAACTAGATTATATACTCTATCATTACCATAAACTTTATCAAAATTGATCCAGTAGTTTTTTAAGTTATTAGGTCTCAAACCTTTCACAGATTGTTTTGTCCATGAGTGTATATTGTTTAGAATTAATTGCTAGTTGTGTTTGATTTATAAATTTTTTTAGTTTTTTGAAAAATACTTATCAATCAAACCTTGCTTAACATATAATACTTTATTCAAGCATACAGTAAACGCTGATAATTGTAGAATATCTTGACGTTCGTCTAAAATTTCCGTAACTTTTTCGTATTTAAAATATAAATCAAATATTTCTGATAATTGATAGATAAATCCAGCGATGGTCTAACCCTCCCGACCAACCCTACCCAGACCGCCAAATCCGTGTATAAATGATTGTAAAAATTTCAACCGATCCGATCTATTCGCTAGCCATTCATCATAAGTTAGGGCACGTTTAGGCGGTTTGGGTATATAATGTTTGTACCGGTTTTCCCGATAGCATACTATATGTTTAATTGGTTGATAGTTGTTGTTGTTGAGCACCGGGTGATTATAATGATAGACAATACCACTACCACCTAATATTTCTTTCTAAACTGATAATTTTTAAAATAGATAATATACATGTATATTTTCTATTTTAATAAATTTACAAATTTACAGATTTTAATTTTACAATTTTTTAAAAATAAATTTAACTATATTGAAATATAGAAATTGTTTGTTTGATGTTATTCCAGTAATTAAATTTAAATAACAAATAATATTATTAAAAAAATGATCTATTGTTGTTTTTTACGATAAATTGTTGACTAAATTTACATCAAAATCGTAATCTTTTTTTTTTAAAAAAAAGTTGTTAATAAATTATTATATTTTATAAAACTGTAAATGTTAATAAAATAATGAAAAATTTGTTTTAAATAAAAAAATGTTAAATAAAAATTATTAATTGATTGAATAAAAAATTAAGTTATGTGTGTAAGTTAGTGAATGAGTGCCTTTGCTGACTGATTGTTAGGCACTACTAGTGCGGTAGTAGTGAGAGTAGTATTTATAAGCAGCTCAGTGTTGACAACAGTAAAACCGTTGTCAACACTGTGAGCTGTGATTGGCTATTATATGGTTGACGACAATGATTGGCGATATGATTGGTGATCAAGTGCTGAGACCCCAAAATATAATTCATCAGTAGTGTTGACATTATTGCATTGATGTACTGAATCTTCAGGTAAAACTATATTATGAATTTTTTTAAAAAATTTTGCCAATAATTATCTATGATAATAAAAATTTTTATTTACAATATAATTAACATTATATTTTAAAATTATTAAAACTAACAATTGTTTATAATAATTTTCAAAGATTTTTTTGCCAAAAATTTAAAATATTCTAGGTGATCATTATTTAATATATATGCAGATTTTCCATTTATTATGTCTTAAATTAATATTAATAACATTTTAGCATAAGTTCAGTTTTAACTTAAAATAACTATTTAACAATATATACTAATAAATAATTAAAATTGTTGAACTAAACAGTCATATAATTATTATTTGGATAAATAATTTTTATTAAATTTATTATCAAATTTTATACTATAAAAAGCTGTCCCAGTATTTAAAATGGTAGCTAACAATGAAATTATAATATTATGATTACTAAACTAATAAAAATTAATAATTTTTAAAATAGATAAAATACAATTTAAAAATTTTTTTTAAAAAATACAAATTTTAGTTTTACATTTTTTTCGAACAAATAAACTATATTAAAGTATTTAATTGTTTGTGGATCGAGTTAATCCCGTAATTAAATTTAAATAAATAAATAATATTAAAAAATGATCAATTGTTATGTTTTATACGATAAACCATTTGACTAAATTAACATCAAGATTGTAATATTTTTTTTTTTTTAAAAAACGATCCAAAGTTGTTAATAAATATTTTTATTTTATTATAAAATTACATAAACTGTAAAATGTTAAATAATTATCTAATTTTTTTATAAAATTATTTTTTATCATAAAAATTTGTGGCCATTGTTTTGTATTATTGTTAATATTTTTAATTTTAATTTTTTTTTGAATTATTTATAGAATTTGTTTTATTAGTTAAACTACTGGAAATAATTGCTTTAATAAAAAACAAGATATATATATATTTGTAAATATTAGCTATAATAATAAATTAATTTAGTTAAATAAATTTAAAAAAAAGTTTTAAAAAAATTTACTTTCCAGTTTATAATTATTAAATTTATCCAAAGTTGTTAATAACTATTTTTCGAAAAAAATTATATATAAAAAATTAACTAAACTATATATTGTTAAATAATTATTTTTTTTAATAAACACCTGAGTTTTTTTTGTTTGTTAAATATTTCACTAAATTTGTTTACTTTGAAATTTTTTTATCATTTAAATTATTATATTTAAATTTATTAGTCTATTAGTGCTAAACAATTGTTATCAATCATATCGGTTTTAATTAAAAAATAGTTTATAATAATCTATAATAAACTATTGAAGTAATATTGTTGTTAAAAATAAAAATATATTATTTTTATTATTTTAAGTTAAATAAATAATATATATTTAATTTTTATATAATACTAATAACTATTAAAAATGTTTTATTAAAAATTTTAATTCCTGTATTTAATATGTTTGCCATTAATGATATACTATGATTTTTTTCAAAATAAATAATATATAATTATTTCTGTCAAAAACTATGTTTTATAAAATTATTTTTTTTTATTATAAAAATTTGTTGCCATTGTTTAATTAATATTAGTTTTAGTGTTAAGTTAATAGAAATTAATTATATATATATATATTAATAAACATTATCAATTTGATGAAAAATAGATATTAATGGGAAAAAAACAAAAAAAAATTGTTATAAATATATTAATAATTTATTAAAAAAAATTGTTTATAATTACATTATTATATTTATGACATTAGCTATAATTAAAATTTATTAACAGTTTATTAAATTTTAATTTAGTTTTTTTTATTATTTTTCTAATAAATACTATCATTTGTTAATTTTTTTAACATGTATTATTTTTTTTATAAAAATTAGTTGGTGTTTTTTTAACTTTTTAATTACATATGATATTTATACGACTAAAAAAATATTAAATTTTAAAAAACTAATTATTAACTTACATTTGATTTTGTTTTATAAAAGTTTTCTAATATAATTGTAAAATTCAATGTGATATATAATTTAATATATTTTTTTATCATAAACTTTTCAGTTATTTTAATGATAAAATAATTGAGTTTCCAAATTTTAAATTAAGCTAAATTTGAGTAAATTCCTTATAAATTAACAGTAAATTCCCTATAAATTCATAATAAATTCCCAATTAATTCCCAATTAATTCCCTATAAATTCCCAATTAATTCCTATTAAATTCCCTATAAATTCCCAATTAATTTCCAATAAATTTCCAGTAAATTTCCAGTAAATTTCCAGTAAATTCCCAGTCAATTTCCTATAAATTCCCAATAAATTTTTAATAAAATCACTATAAATTACTAGTCAATTCCCTATAAATATTTAAATTATTTTAAATTTAAACTAAAACAAATTTCTATATTCTTTTTTAAAAAAAAGTTTAACTAAATTTATAAACTATTATTTAGTAATATAATTATTTTTACATTTAAGTGCTTATATATATATTTCTAATTTTTATTTCATTTATATTACATATAATTAATTAATTAATTTTATTAAACAAAATTTATTTATTTTTAAATATTTTTATAATTATTAAGTAATCATTAGATTATTAAAAATATATAACAATAATAATAATAATAATATTAAAATAAAAATATTTATAGATATTCAATGATTATATACTGTATATACTGTATGTATAATAATTGTTATCTTTAATCAATGGTAACAAACACTTGTCTATTATGTTGTACTGCCTGTTGATAACTGGGCGGCATTTCATAGACTGGCGGTTCAGCACCCGATGCTGGGGGTGTTGGTGTTGTTGCTAACTGTCCTATTGATGTTGTGAATGTGTTGTCGGTGGTGGTAGTAGTGGTGATTGTGGGGGTAGTCATAGATCTAGTGGTAGCCACCGATACTGTAGTTGTTGTTAGTGGTTGCACATCCCTGTGCTGTCGATGATGACGGCTATGATCTCCAGCAGCACCTGTACTATCGGTTATCCAATTAATCATTTGTCTGGAAATCCTATTATCATTGGGATGTCTTTGATTATTGATATCAAAGTCCAGACCAAGTATATGTAGTATACAATCGTTTACTAGACTATCATCACTACTAGTATTAGGATTATTAATAATACGAGTAGGGGTTGGTTTTAGCCAACTAAGCGCTGGTAATACTAATATGGGAAACAATATTAGTAATATTATCAATAAAATATTACTATATGGATAACTATTATTATTGTCGATTAAATAGTTGGACCATGGTAGTTTTGTGCTGTCAATTACTAGTATAATATAACCGATGATAATTACTGGTGGCAGTAGCCAACATTGGACGGGTCGTATAATAAATATATTGGCCAAATGTGGCCACGGGTTGTTAGTGGGCACCTGTATTAGTCTAAACTTGTCGCGTACCCGACCCACAATCAATAGCGATTGGGTCATAATGGCCAGTGAGCTGGCTAATAGATACCAGTCCATTAGCATCTGGGTCAAACCACCCGGGTAGCGGCGACTAGTGTGCAATATTAGTATAGCACGTACGACAATATAATTGGTACCGATAAATAATGTTAGCAAATTGAGCATGATAGTTAGTTCGGCGCAACAATCTAGCAGGGTCATTTTTCTTATTTAATTCATTAAAAATTATCAAAAATTTACCACGTACATTTTTTTATATCTTATATACTGTATATATATATGTAAACAATTAGTATATGTTTATCACTGTTTTCTAACTGTGTTGTAAACATTACAGTATATACTGTATATATGGTGTATATAAATGTATAAAATTTATTATATTGATGCGGTTACCATAGCAATGTTGTTGTTGCATCATGTACGATCTGTTGGATATTTTTTTCAATAATTAAAAAAATATTTACACATTTTTCAACAACAACAAAAAATGCCTAAAAAATAATAATCTAAACAACTACTGATAAAATAAGATAATTAACTTTTAAAAAAACAAAATATTGATTTTAAGTTTTTTTTAAAACATATAACAAATTTTTATATATATGTAACATTTAATTATTAAATTAAATAGTTAATCAACAAATATTAATAAAAAAAATTAATACATATAGTTGATTTAATATTTTTATTAAAAATTATTTTTAAAAATAAAACATATTACTTGTACATATTAGTCACAAAATAAATACATCAATAAATAATACAATATTTAAATATATCTAATATTATATCAGTAAAATTTGCTAAAATAAATAATTATAAAAAATAATTAATTATGTATAAAAAAATATATAATCAAATTAAATAATAAATGTTTTTAAATCTACTATCAAATAGTAATGATAAACATTTATTATTATTAATATTACATTAATATTTAATTAAATAGTTTTTTTTGATTAAAAAACATAGATGATAATTTTTTAATTTGATATTTATAATTTATATTTTCCATAATATAAATTAGTACAGTAACAGTAAATGATATGATATTATTATTAATATTGAAATATACAGTAAACTAGATAAAAAAATACATTACTTTTTTTGTTTGATTTAATTGAAGTTAACATAATTACAAAAATAAATAAATTTTAATCAATCAAATCAATCATATGTAACAAACACTTGTCTATTATGTTCAACCGCTTGTTGATAACTGGGCGGCATTTCATACACTGGTGGTGGCTGTTCAGCATCTGATGATGCTAACTGTCCTACTAGTGGTGCTGTTGGCGCTGTGGGTACATCCCTGTGCTGGCGATGATGATGATGCTGATAATGGTGATGATCTATTGGCACATTACCAGTACTATAGCTAATACTATTATCAATTGATGTACTATTAGATGATAGTATAGCTAACAATTGTTGTGTTGCTGGCGGTGCTGATGGCTCGGGTGGCATCAAAACTATATGTCTATTATTAATAGTATTACTAATACTATTCATATTGTTTGTCGATACACTACCACCCGTTCCATTATGTAATACCTGACCACCACTATTGGTAGTATCGGTAGTACTACTAGTATTAGTAGGTTTTAGCCAACAAACCGAGTGCCACATAAGTTTCAAATAGATAACCAACAAACAGGTCAATTCAAACAGGCCAATATACCAGGACCATTTAATTAATATGACAATAATCATTGTGATAATCAAGGGCCCGGTTAGCCAATATTGGATAGGCCTAATTTTGAATATTATGGCCAAATTATTACCAATCAATTTAGTTGGTAGGGGTGTATGTATAGTGTATATACCATTCAATACTAGTTGCTGTCTAAATTGATCCAGTATCTCTCTGAGACTAATTGTTGCTGTAACCATTATGAACAATGTACAACCAAGCAAGGTAATCGTAATGATCATGGTAAAATAGTAATTTAGTTTTCTACTATCATCGTGTAGATATCGTATCAAGGTACCTATGACAATGTAACTGGTACCGATAAATAGACCTAGTAGATTCAGCGTGATCAATAATCCAGCACACAAATTTTTAATAAGCCGGCACATTTTATTTGTTTAATGATAATATTTATGATATATTATTATTATTTTATTATTGATTATACTGGTTATAGTAGTAGTAGTTAATTAATTTGATTATTAAATTTTTTATTTTTGTTTGAAAATACTAATCAACAAAATAATAATAATAATAATAATTAAAATTGTCTATATCAATTTGATTATTTTTGTTGAAATAATAACTCATTTTACTTTATTATTATTATTATTATAAATATTTTTGTTTATTTATTTAGAAAATTATATTATGAAAACAATTTATTTATAAAACAAACAATTTGTTTTAATTATTATATTGTAATTAGTTTTATCATTATTATTATTAGTAGTGTGTTTTATTTTTAAAAAATAAATAAATACAATTAATAAATTGTTGCTGGATGGGGGTGGGGTTGCCATAACAATTTTTTTAAATATGATTATAAATATATTTATATTGATATAATATGAAACTAGACTCCATCTATTAGTTTTCATCACTATATATATATTGATGATGCGGTTGCTATGGCAATATTGCATCATATTACTGAAATGATAATAATTTTTTGTTTATATAAAAATATATGATTATTATTATTACAAATTTTTTTAGGCAATATTAATCGAATATATAAACAGGGTATTTTATAATACATATTTTACACTGATTTAAAAAAAAATAATTAATTTCTAATAAATTATAATACATTATATAATTTTCAATAATTAATATATAATACACAATAGAGTAGGAATTGATTAAAATTAAATATAAAACTTTAATAAAATTATTTATTTTTTAATGATTAAGTGTTTAAATATATCTATAAAATGTATTTAAAACACATTGATAAAAAACATTTAATAGCACATTATGGTTTAATTAAATATATTTTATTTATTTAAAAAAAACTACTGTATATGATAATTTTTATTTGACATTGATAAAATATTTCCTAATATAAATTAGTACAAATTTTTTTTAGCTTACATGAAAAATAAATAAATAAATTTATTTTTTTAATTATCTATATTATAACTTAACAAACATTTGCATATCTAATAGTTGTACCGCTTGTTGATAACTGGGCGGCATTTCATAGACTGGCGGTTCAGTATCTAATCTATCAGTAGTATTATTATTAGTTGATAGTATATCTAACAATTGTGTTGGTGGTGGTGCTGTTGGCTCAGGTGGTGGTGATGATGGTGCCATAAATACTATATTATGGCAATTATTATTATAACTATTAATACTATTGTTTGTCCATATATTACTACCACCACCACTGGTTCCACTATGTAATACCTGACTATATCCACCACCACCATCACCATAGTTGATAGTGGTGACGGTAGTATTAGTAGTAGGTTTTAGCCAACAAACCGATTGCCATAAAATGGTCAAATAGATAATCATCAACAGTGTCAGCTCTAGTTGATGGTTATTAAACCGGGACCGCAACAATTTTAACGTAACTATAAACACTGAAACAATCAATGGACTGGTTAACCAATATTTGATGGGTAGTATTTTGAATACCAGTCCCAAATTAACATATATGGTATAGGTATGGGTGTGTTGGTGTTGTTGTTGATTTAGTAGTTTGAATTGATCCAGCACCTGTATTAGCCTAATAGCTGACATAATCATTAGGACGACAGTAACGGCTAGTATGATAAGCTTAATGATTATGATTAGGATAAAATTGTTGTTGTTAAATTGATAGAGTATCCAGGTTGTTTGGACAATGTAGCTGGTACCAATAAACAGGACAAGCACATTTATCACTAACAATATTACGGTTGAAATATTTATTATAATCAGCCGGCACAGTGATGATGATGACATTAAGATAATAAATTATAATATTATTATCAATATATATTTTTTATTATAAAAAAAATAATTATTTATAACTACAGTATATTTTTCACAAATAAGTTATAGTTGTAATAACAATAGTAGTAAAAATAATAATAACAGATAACTAATAGTTAGTTAAGTTGATAAAAATATTATTAACAAATAAAATAATAATAAAATTATCTATAGATTAAATTTTGTTTTGTTGTTGAAAAAATATAACATTTTTTTAGTTAATTTAATTAACAAAATTTTAAAAAAACAAATTATTTAACAAACACACAAATTTCCAAATACTAATAGTTTGTATTATTATTATTAGTGTTGATAAATAAATAAATTGATGCTGTGTTGCCATAACAACGGTTGCATCTTTCAATTGCAATGTGTTTACTATTGAATAAAACTTAAAATAATAATAATAATAATCACATATTTATATAATTATTCAGACTTTATATTAATCACTTCAACAACAAAAAAATTATTTAAACAAGTTTTAAAACATTAACTTTAAATGAATTAATTTTATTTAGGAATATATATTTAATATTATTATTTTTAGAAGTATTTAATATTATATAAAGTATAATATAATTTTTTATTTTTGATACTTACAAAAAAATAATTAAAGATAATTGATTAAAAAATAATTACAGTTACAAACAAATATTTTGATATTATTATATAACTATGAAATTAGTTTATAATTAATAAAATTATTTTTTTTAATTAAATATTGATCTCCAGTGGGACCTAACCTGCGATAAACATGGATTGGCATCGCTATCTCAATCACTATATATGGTTGGCTATGTATTGGGAGCCTTAATATTTGGCTGTCTATCAGATCGTTTCGGTAGACAACCGATACTATGGTTAACAGTTATACTAGAAATAATGGCCGGCCTATCCAGTGCACTGGCCGTCAATATTATACAGTTTATTATATCGCGTATGATATTGGCATTTGCATCAAACGGCCGATTGTTGACCACATTTATGTTAGGTATCAGTATATATAAAATATTTTTATAAAAAAATTAATATTAAAAAACATATTAATTACTATTTAGTTAACGAATGTGTGGGCACTAAATACAGGGCCACATTTGGTATGGCTGTCCAAATTGGTTGGGCACTCGGCTACTGTCTACTACCAGGTATTAGCTATATGTTGCCAAACTTTAGGCACCTGTTGTTAGCTACGTCTATACCTGAGACCATATGGTTGGTTTGGTTGATAGTCATACCCGAATCGCCCCGTTGGCTGTTAGCCAATGGACAGTTAGGACGGGCTGAGCGGGAAATAAAACGGGCGCTTAGATTGAATAAATTGTCTGACAATTGTCTAGATAGTCAACCATCAATTGAATTGTCCAAAATTGATGTAACCAACAGTGATGATGATAATAGTGATGAGATAACCATAAAATCAAATAATGATAATAATAATAATAGACATAAACCCCGATTTTACGATATATTTATGCTACCAAACCTCCGTAGGACAACCCTAATCATGTACTTCACATGGTTTGTCAACTCGTTTGTCTATTACGGCATATCATTAAACATCGGCGACTTCGGTGGCAATTTGTTTATCAATTTTTTCGTTGCCGGTCTGATTGAATTTCCCAGTTATCTGTTTCCGTTGATGGCTTTCCCCTATATTGGACGTCGACCCCTGACCTCAGGACTTATGTATCTGAGCGGACTGTCGTGTTTGGCTGTCATACCTCTACTAACAGTGCCGAGTGTCTGGCCCCGACTAACCGTGGCCTTGATTGGCAAATTTTTTATAACCAGTTCCTACGGTGTTATCTATGTCTATGCGGCGGAAGTCTATCCGACTGTTGTCCGACAAGTGGGTGTCGGTTCGTGTTCAGTGGCCGCCCGTTTCGGCTCTATATTAGCCCCGTTTGTCAAAGAGCTGGTATGTCTGTGCAAAACATTTTTATTTATTTTATTATATATTGATATAAATCTAACTTAATAATTATATTCAATTCAATTATTATTATTATTTTTTGTTTGTTTGTACAGAATATCTATACCGGTATGAGTGTCGTAATGTCCATTTTCGGTGGTCTGTCCATTGCCGACGGTGTGTCAGCACATTTTCTACCCGAAACTCGTGGCCAACAAATTGCCGATACTATTGATGAAGCGGAACAACTCAATAGGTTTGGATAATAATAATAATAATATATAATATATATATATATATATAATATTTTATATAATAGTTTTGAATTACAAAAATTATAAATAAAACAAAAAATATTATTCAATAGTTATATACACCTGTACTACAGTATATAAGTTTATAATTTATATATAAGATTATATAATACTGTATATCAATCAATAATATTGTATACTATTGTATGATACTGTATATACTACTGTATATAATACCTGTATATAGTATTGAATAAATATAAAGTATATTATAATATCATTATATCGTATAATTAAGTTTATATTTATTTTTATTTTTATTTAATCAATATTATTTTTAATCCAAAATCTTATAGGAGGCGCACAATAAATATAAAACAAACAAACAATGGTGCCTACAATTTACATGTAACTAATTTGATAGAAAAAACATAGTATTATAACTAACTTTTATTTTATTTTTCTAAAAAACTAATTTAATTAAATTTAAAATTTAAATAACAAACTAATTTAATTGTATATTTTATAATAATAATAATAATAAATTTTAATTAATTAAAGTAGTTTTCTTATTAAAACTAATTATTTTTATTTTATCATATACAATACTTTACTAAAAATATTTTATTTTTTTTGTATGAAAACAACAAATATTTATTTTTTTTAAATTTATCAACAATCATTTTAATATTATAATGATTGATAAAATGATAGTGCTAAATTGTAAGTGTGAATATTTTATATACACTATTACATTTACATTTTTTAAAATAATATTAAGATAACTTTAAATTTCTAAATAACATTAATATTATTATTATTATTATTATTATTAATATTATTTGTCATTGGAAACTACTATAGTATTACTAAATAGTAATTTTCATATTAAATATTGAGATAATTTAGTTATTTAGAAAAATAGTTATTTATTTATTTTTGACATTATTATAAAGTACTTTATTTTGATTAAATTATTTTTTTAGTATTAATACTTACTTAATACTAATAAATAAACATATAATAACTTTTATAATAAACATGCATCCTGTTTAATATAACATTTATATATATATATATATATATATATATATATATATATAATATCATTATAAACTTAGTTGATAGTAGTATACAGTATATAATGGTAACCCTGAATTAAATTGAAATTTATATTTCAATTATGAAAATGATATAGCTAAAAAAATAATAAATTTTCAATAAATTTTATTTTTTAAATGATTGTCATATTTGACATAAATATCTGAAATTTTTTTCTTCACTATCATAATTATATATATATATATATATATTGATATCTATTGTTTATATCTATTCAAACTAAAAATTTTCAATTAACTATAATTGACAAAAAAATAATAATAATTAAAACTAAATAACTACTGTTTGCTTAATATAGTAAAAAAAAATTTTTTTTAATTTATTATATTAGTGTGAAAAAGTTTGTTTATTTATCAATCAATATATTTATATTGAATTTTATAATACACAACATATTTTTTATTTAAATATATATATATATTATTACTACTACTGCTACTACTGTATTATTATTATTATTATTATTATTATAACTGTTGGTTATCTAATAAAACATATTTTTTGATTGCTATTAGTAGTCATCTATAATACCATAGAGTATGTAATTACATAACAATAATACAGTATACAAGTGTATTGTCAGCTAAAATAACATAAATATTTTTATAGTGTGTGTGTATTCAATAAATAAAAAAAAATATTTATCATATTTTTACATAACTTTATTTATCATTAATAATAATCATAATAATAATATTTTTTGTTATTTCTATTAAAATTATTTTTTTTGTATATAAAAAATATAACTATTAATCAAATTTGATATACTATACCACACACACACACACCTACTGTACCGGTATATACGGTTACAAACTCGACAGCAAATATTAATGAAGAGCCGTAGCACCGGTAGTAGTAGTAGTCCTCCTGTAGGTGTTGTTGTCCGACATGTGACCGATATAGTGGGTGAATGGGGTCGTTGGCAGCTAAATATAGCACTGTTTTCAATCAGTATATCACTGTTTTCATCGTTAAACAATTTGGCCGTAACTTTCTATGCACCCAAAGTTGACTACTGGTGCGGTGATGACGGTGCTACTACTAGTGCTAACAATCAGGTAGTAGTTTAGTTTTTAATTAAATTAATTAATTAAATTAATTTAATCATTTTTTTAAAAAAATTATTTAAAAGTCACAATCAATTGATTATTGTCTAACTGGTTGTCAAAACTGGACGTTTGATAAATCAGTGTTCAAAAGGACAATCATCGATGAGGTAATCATACTATTATTATTAGATAAACTTTTTTTTTAATTATTAATTATTATACTAATTAATAGTAATAATAATAATAATAATAATAATAAAAATATAAATAAATACCCGTTTACTATAATTTATTATTATTATTATTATAAGATAAACTTTTTTTTAAAATTATTAATTAATTAATTATTAGTTATTATCCTAACTAATAGTAATAATAATAATACTAATAAAAATAAATTCCCGGTTACTGTAATTTAATATTATTATTATTAGATAAACTATTTTTTTTAATTATTAATTAAATATAATAACTAATAATAACTAATAGTTAAAATAATAATACTGATAAAAATAAATACCCGGTTACTATAATTTATTATTATTAGATAAACTTTTTTTAAAAATTAATTAATTAAGTATTAGTTATTATACTAACTAATAGTTAAAATAATAATACTGATAAAATAAATACCCGGTTACTGTAATTTATTATTTTATATATATATATAGTATATTATTAATCTCCCGTTTCCTCATATATATATATAGTGGCACCTTATATGCGATTGGCGGGGTATGGCCTCACTATCCGAATCGCTCTATATGTTGGGCTTTGCACTGGGAGGTGTCATATTTGGTGGATTATCCGACCGATTCGGCCGAATACCCATACTATGGGCGTCGCTAATACTGGAAATAGCTGCCGGACTTTCAAGTGCATTGGCCGTCAATATTACACATTTTATGATATCGCGTTTCATACTGGGAATGGTATGCAACGGTCGCTATTTGACTACATTTATGTTAGGTATGTATAAAAACAGTATCATATATGACATACCATTTTATTAATTAATTTTTTTCATTTAAAAATAATATTAGTTACCGAATGTGTTGGGCCTAAACATAGAGCCTCGTTGGGCATGTATTTCCAGTTGGGTTGGGCACTGGGCTACTGTCTATTGCCGGGTATTGCCTACCTGTTGCCAAACTTCCGGCACCTGTTGCTGACCACTTCGCTGATTGAACTGCCGTGGCTGGTCTGGCTTATATTCATACCCGAATCGCTTCGATGGCTGACCACACACGGCCGCTGGACACAGGCTGAACGGGTATTCAAACGGGCCGTCCAAATGAACTCATTGGCCGACGATAGCGGACTACTCGAGCGTCAGTTGGAACAGTTGAAAATGTCGACCACCGATGAGGAACAGCAGTCAAGCGGTGGTGGCGGTGGACAACAAAAGCCGAAATCTAAGTCCAATTTGACATATATTTGGGAGATAATGAAATCACCGAACCTGAGGAGGACAACCCTAATCATGTACTTTACGTGGTTTGTCAATGCATTTGTCTATTACGGTATATCGTTGAACATCGGCGACTTTGGCGGCGATTTGTTTATCAACTTTTTGATTGCCGGTCTACTGGAGTTTCCCAGTATTGTGTTTCCGGTAGTGGCCTTCAAATTTGTCGGCCGTCGACCACTCAGTTCGGCACTAATGTATTTGAGTGGACTGTCGTGTTTCGGTGTACTACCGTTTCTATCGATGACAGCCATCTGGCCTCGGGTTACTGTGGCATTGATTGGCAAGTTTTTCATTACCAGTTCGTTTGTTGTCATCTATGTCTATGCAGCGGAAGTCTATCCGACTGTTGTCCGACAAGTAGGTGTCGGTTCGTGTTCAGTGGCCGCACGTGTCGGCTCTATATTAGCCCCGTTTGTCAAAGAGCTGGTATGTCTCTCTCTCTCTCTTTCTCTCTCTTTCTCTCTCTTTCTCTCTCTTTCTCTCTCTTTCTCTCTCTTTCTCTCTCTTTCTCTCTCTTTCTCTCTCTTTCTCTCTGTCTCTCTGTCTCTCTGTCTCTCTGATCAATACATATATATATAWAGTTATATTTCATATCTAATATTATTATTTTGTTTGTATTTGTTTGTGTGTGTGTTTTATACCAGAATATCTATACAGGTATGAGTGTCGTACTGTCCATTTACGGTGGTCTGTCCATTGCCGACGGTGTGTCCATACATTTTCTACCCGAAACTCGTGGCCAACAAATTGCCGATACTGTCGAAGAGGCTGAACAACTCAATAGGTTTGTTATATTAATATTAGTTATATTATATTATTAGTTAGTTAAACATTAGATCAATCATTAAAAAAAATTTAAAAACACCGCAAATTAATTGCACGATATTTTATATATTAAATATTTATAAATTTATATCTAGTTTATCAATAGATATGAATTTATTTTTTGTTTATAAAATTATTAGACTGTTTACTAATTAAAACAAAAACAACAAATACAATATATCATGCAATAAATAATTTAATGATATTAAAAAAAATTATTATTTATAAAAAAAATAATATTTATTATGAATTAGCATTTAATATATTATTTATTGATAGTAATTAATTAGTAAATAAAATATGATTTTTTGGCAAAAAAAAAAAATTTATTTATTTAAAAATGAGTCCTTAAAATTTATAATAATAAGTTTTTTTATGTAATTTTAATTTGTGACTAACGAATACATTAATAATATAAATATAATTTTTTTAAAATTTTTAATAAATAAATAATTTTTTTATAGGAGGAAACGCAAAAATAAAAATCATAATCAAATTAAAAACAACGATGATGATGATGCTAATAATGATTTTAAAGTGTATTTTAATAATAAATCCTAACTAATCAATATATTATATAAATTTAATAGTTTATAATATATAAATAATAATAATAATAATACTAAATTAAATGTTAATTTTATTAATTGATATTTTTTGTAAAAAATAAAATTTTATCATTAATTTTGTTATTATTATGATAAAAATTAGTAATTATAATTTTTTTTAAAATAAATAAATAAATAAAACTTTTATAATTAATTAGTTGTGGAAAATAATTCAAGTAATATTTAATTTGTTATTTATTTTTAAAAAAATGCATTCAATATTATCTCTAAAAAATAAATGACTACCAAGTGTTATTAACTATTAATATGTGATAAATAGGATATTAAAAATTAAAAAATATATATATATACAGTATATTAATAGATAACATTTTATTAAAGAAATAAAATAATAATAATAATAATAATCAAATTTAGTGTACTTAAAAAAATAATGGAAAATTTTTATAAATGATATTTAATTTTATTTAATTTTTTCAGCACATGTTGTATACATAAGTTTTAATAAAGATAACCACACATTAAAAAAAGTATTAATATTTATATATMTTAAAAAATAAATTATTATTAAAAATTACATAGAATTGAAAAACATTTATTTTATTTTTGAAAAAATAATTTAATGAGTATTTATATAAAATTTATATATATATATATAAAAAACAAGTTTTCCCCCAAAAAAATATAATAATATTAGACTAATTGTTAAATGTTTTCCTTGAAAAAAATATTAAAAACTATTAATAATAAATAATTTTTTTAAGTGTTTAAAAAAATATTATTTTGAAAACACCATTACTATCAATATTATTAAGCACTGGTATTATTCAATATTATTATTATTATTATTATTATTGTTGTAATGAAGTCGGCGCCGATAAAAACAAGTGTCCAACAAGTGTCCGATATTATCGGTGATTGGGGTCTATGGCAGCTAAATATTGTCGTATTTTCAATTAGTATACAATTGTTTTTGGCTTTTCATACACTAGCCGTATCGTTTTATGCACCCACCATTGACTACAAGTGCACCGATAATGACATTACCAGTACTACCACTACTACTACTAGTGCTAACAATGAGGTAACAAAAAAATAGTTAATAAAAATAATTTATTAATAAATAATATTTTAATAAAAAAATAATTTACTAATAAAATAATATTTAAATTAAAATAGTTTACTAATAAAATAATATTTTAAATTAAAATAATTTACTAATAAAATAATATTAAAATAAAAATAATTTACTAATAAAATAATATTTTAAACTAAAATAATTTACTAATAAAATAATATTTTAATAAATAAATAATTTACTAATAAAATTTTAATTAAAATATTATTTGTTTTTTTTATCTGAAAGACAAATGATTATTATTGTCTAAATGGATGCAAAAATTGGACATTTGATAGATCAGTGTTTAAGTCGACAATCATTGATGAGGTAATTATTATTATTATTGTTTTTTAATTGTTGTTAACTAACTGTTTAAATATTTATAAATTAATTTATAATTAAATACTAATAATTAAATAAATATTTAGCATTTTTATATAAATTAGTAAACAAACAAACAAACAAAAAGTTATAAAATAATAGTATATAAAAAATAGCATAATATTTAAATACTGTATAATATGTAATYTCTCTCTCTCTCTCTCTCTCTCTCTCTCTCTCTCTCTCTCTCTCTCTCTCTCTCTCTCTCTCTCTCTCAAWACAGTGGCAATTAGTATGCGATAGACAGGGATTGGCATCCCTATCACAATCGCTATTTATGTTAGGCTTTGCATTGGGAGCCGTCATATTTAGCTACCTGTCCGACCGATTCGGTCGACTACCTATACTATGGATTACAGTCATACTGGAAATACTGGCCGGCCTATCCAGTGGACTGGCCATGAATGTAACACAGTTTAATATATCGCGCGTAATATTGGGAATGGTATCTAACGGCAACTATTTGACAACATTTATGATGGGTATGATTATAACCACAAATGAAAATTTTATTATTAATCTAATTATATATATATATATACCGGTAGTTAACGAGTGTGTGGCACCTAAATATAGGTCTACATTCAGTGTATGCATACAAATGGGTTGGACGGCCGGCTACTGTCTATTGCCGGGTATTGCCTACTTGTTGCCTGACTTTCGCCAACTGATATTAGCCACAACTATACCGCAGATCGTATGGCTTGTATGGTTATATTGGATACCCGAGTCGCCCCGTTGGCTGATTGCCCATCAGAAATGGGATCGCTTGGAACTGGTAGTCAAACAGGCTGTCCATATGAATTCATTGCCGATAAATGATTTTGACAATCAATTTGAATCGTTGAAGAAGTCTATAGTTAACAACAATGAGGAATGTGTTAATAAACAACTGTTAACTAACGATAATAATAATAATATAAATACCAATAATAATAATAATAAAACTAAGTCCAGCCTATGGTCAGTAATGCAGTCACCGAACCTCCGTAGGACAACCCTAATCATGTACTTTACATGGTTTGTCAACTCGTTTGTCTATTTCGGTATATCCTTAAACATCGGCGACTTAGGCGGCAATTTGTTTATCAATTTTCTGGTCGCCGGACTCATCGAGTTTCCCAGTTTTATATTTCCTATCGTTGCCTTTAAATATATCGGTCGCCGACCACTGATCGGCGGATATATGCTACTCAATGGACTGTCGTGTTTTGCTGTCATACCATGTCTGGCGATGACCGCTATCTGGCCACGGGTTACCATTGCTATGATTGGCAAATCGTTTATTACCAGTTCTTTTTCGGTTATCTATGTCTATGCAGCGGAAGTCTATCCGACAGTTGTCCGACAAGTAGGTGTCGGTTCGTGTTCAGTGGCCGCCCGGGTAGGGTCTATGTTAGCACCGTTTGTCAAAGATCTGGTATGTCTACATAACATATATACAACAACAACAAAATTTTTATATATCTAACTAAATTATTTTTTTATTTATGTGATATACACAGAATATCTATACGGGTATGAGTGTCGTACTGTCCATTTACGGTAGTCTATCGATTGCCGATGCAGTGGCAGCTTATTTTCTGCCCGAAACCCGTGGCCAACCAATTGCCGACACTATTGACGAAGCGGAACAACTCAATAGGTTTTTTTTAATAGACATATATATACTAATAATTAATAAATTAATTAAAAAAATATTAATAAATTTAATTTTTTTTAATAATTTCTATAATAGGAGGCATAATAGTAAAGTTGCTAAAATAAATGACAAAAATAAATGTGATTACAAACTACATGTAATAACTGATAATAAAGTATGATAATAATAATAATAATAATAATTGTTTATATTATTTTTGTTGTTGTTAATAATTATATTTATATATATATATTTGTTAATTATATTGATTTTTTTGTATTACTTTATGTCAATATGATATTTAAAAATAATATTAAATAAAATGGAAATATTCTATAAATAAAAACAGTATAAATGTTTTATTATTTTTTAAAATCTAATTTTAATAATTATTATATGATATATATTTATTCAAACTAATGTATATATATATATTGATATATCGATATATAATATTATTGATATTGATTTTTCTTTGAACTACTGTTTTATACTAAATTATATATATTATTTATATATTAACTAATATTTTATTAATAAAACAATTAACAATAATAATCAAAATAAATACTTATATATTATTTATTSTATAATTATAACAATATTATTTTGATAATGATTTCACTAATTAAAATATAGTATATATTAGTTTTGTATTAATATTATTATAACTAAAATAATTGTTTTATTAATAATTACAATAGAGTATATTACTCTTATTAATATTATTATTATACTGTAATTACATATAAGCAGCTAATACTTTATGATTAAATAAAAATTAACATTAATCAATGTTAATCTATTCAATATATATATATATAATTTATACTGTATATAYCGGTACAGTTTTATACATATACAGTATATAATATATATATAATATCAATATATATAACGACAATTTACTCGTGTTTATAATAACTATTATATATTATATTTTTAACGATATTAATAATGATTAAGCTAATTATTTTAGTATGATTTTAGTATTATTATTATTACTATTATTTATGTTTAATCATTATTTGATATCCCCTTTTTTAATAATAATTTTTGAAGGTACAGATATTATAGATATATACTTTTATTTTTATTGTATTTAATACTATTCAATATATAGCTAAATAAAATAATATAATAATAATTAAGTAATAATTTTCAGTATACAAAAAATTTAATAATAATACTGTACTAATATAATATACTGTATTTTGTTTTTATATTGTGTATTTAGTATTAATAGTATTTTTATATTAATTAATTAATTAGTGTGTATATCGCATATAAATTAATTAAAATTAAATATTTTATTTTTTTAAAAAATAATTATTCTATATATATAATACTAATAATTAATTATATAAATATAATATAAGTAATTATTATTATTATTATTATTAAACCAATAGTTTTTATACTTATTATATATTAATGAGTTATACATAAAATTTATAAAAATTAATTTTTATTGCAATCAACAAACAATAGCACCGATACTATGAAACAGACACCAAATGTCCGACAGGTTACCGATATTATCGGTGAATGGGGTCTATGGCAGCTAAATGTGGTTATGTTTTCAATTACTATACAAATATTTTTGGCATTTCAAACATTGGCCGTATCGTTTTATGCGCCAACTATTAGCTACCGGTGCACCGATAATATTAGTAACTATACTACCGGTAATGACAATCAGGTATTATATAAAAAATATATATATATAAAATTAATTATAAATAATTATTACTAAAATTATTATTATTATTACTTTATTATTATTTTTATTTTACTTTTATTATTATTATTAGTTTTATTATTTCTATTATTATTATTATTAACAAAAAAATATTTCTAAAGACATCATATGATTATTGTCTGAATGGTTGTCAAAACTGGACGTTTGATAAATCAGTGTTTAAATCGACAATCATTGATGAGGTAATTATTTTTTTAAATATATTGTCTAAATATAATATATTAAAATTATATTCACACACACACACACACACACACACACACATACATACAYACATACAYACATACAYACATACACACATACACACATACACACATACACACATACACACATACACACATACACACATACACACATACACACATACACACATACACACACATACACACATACACACATACACACATACACACATACACACATACACACATACACACATACACACATACACATACATACACACACACACACACACACACACACACACACACACACACACACACATACACACATACACACATACACACATACACACATACACACATACACACATACACACATACACACATACACACATACACACATACACACATACACACATACACACATACACACATACACACATACACACATACACACATACACACATACACACATACACACATACACACATACACACACACATACACACATACACACATACACACATACACACATACACACACACAAAATATATATATATAGTGGCACCTGATATGCGATAGACAGGGATTGGCATCACTGACCCAATCGTTGTTTATGATAGGCTGGGCATTAGGTGGCATCATATTTGGCATACTATCCGATCGATTCGGCCGTAAACCGATACTATGGGTTACGATAATACTGGAAATAATGGCCGGTCTGTCCAGTGCACTGGCCGTCAATATTACACATTTTATGATATCGCGTACAGTATTGGGAATGTTAGCTAATGGTCGCTATTTGACTGCATTTATGTTAGGTATGCTAATCAACAACAAAACAAAACATTTGCTATAATAATAATAATAATTTAAATAATAATTAGTTACCGAATGTGTGGGTAGCAAATATAGGGCCACTTTAGGTGTAATTTTTCAGTTAGGTTGGGCACTGGGCTACTGTCTATTGCCAGGTGTGGCCTACTTGTTGCCAAACTTTCGCCATATGATATTAGCGACAACTATACCGGAAGTTTTATGGCTGGTATGGTTGATAGTCATACCGGAATCGCCCCGTTGGCTGATTGCCCACCGAAAATGGGATCAATTAGAACTGGTGGTCAAACGTGCCGTCAAAATCAATTCATTGTCGATGAATCAGATCAATAGTCAGATGCAATCGTTGATTAAATCAAATACAAGTTGTTGTGATGAAACTATTGAAACAAATTCAAGTAAATCCAATTTATTGGCTGTATTTAGGTCACCAAACCTGAGGAGGACAACCCTAATCATGTTTTTTACGTGGTTTGTCAACTCATTTGTCTATTACGGCATATCGTTAAACATCGGCGACTTTGGCGGCAATTTGTTTATCAACTTTTTGATTGCCGGTCTGATTGAATTTCCCAGTAGTTCACTACCGCTGATTGCAATCAAATATATCGGTCGCCGACCACTCGTTGCCGGACTTATGTACGCGAGTGGACTGTCGTGTTTGGCTGTCATACCTTTCGGATCGATGACCACTACTACCACTACTGTATGGCCGAGGATTACCATTGCATTGATCGGCAAGTTTTTCATTGGCTGTTCGTTCAATATTATCTATGTCTATACGGCCGAAGTCTATCCGACTGTTGTCCGACAAGTGGGTGTCGGCACGTGTTCAATGGCATCACGTGTTGGCTCAATGATAGCTCCGTTTATCAAAGATCTGGTACTGTCCTAACATATTACTACTATACATGTATTATATACAGTGTATATACAGTATATTAAACTAAATTTAATTACAATTAATTATTATTTATTTTATTTTTTTTTTGTTGAACAGAATGTATACACCGGTATGAGTGTCGTACTGACCATTTTCGGTGGTCTGTCCATTGCCGACGGTGTGTCCGTACATTTTCTACCCGAAACCCGTGGCCAACAAATTGCCGATACTATCGATGAAGCGGAACAACTTAATAGGTTTGTATAATTTTTTTTTTAAATCAAAATTAACTATTAGTTTAATTAATTGTCTATTTTTTGTATATTTTATTTTTTTTCCATTAATTTACAGGAGAAATAAAAAATGAAAACTTACTGTAATTTTTGTTTGTTATTTAATATATTTTTTTCAATAACAAAAAAATGTTAAAACATTTAATTAAAAATAAATGTATTCAAAAAAAAAATTTAGTTACATTTTTTTAAAATGTATATTTTTTATAATTTAATAAACATTTCAAACATTTTCTAATACATATTGTGTTAATTGAATTTATTATTTAAAAAAACATTATTAAAATATAATTTTTTTTTAAAATAGTACATAAATTGATTTTGTATTACCAACTAT
This sequence comes from Oppia nitens, assembly GCF_028296485.1. Classification (NCBI taxonomy): domain Eukaryota; kingdom Metazoa; phylum Arthropoda; class Arachnida; order Sarcoptiformes; family Oppiidae; genus Oppia; species Oppia nitens. The sequence continues at coordinate 452,246 of NW_026533216.1, read as the reverse complement.
GATATTAAATATTTTATAGTAAATATTAATATTATTATTATTAGTTGAAATTGATTTTATATATATATGTTTAATCATATTTTTGTTTTATTAAGCAACAGTAGTTATTTATTTAAATATATATATATATATTAGTTATTTTATATTATTTTTATTTCTAGTACAGCTATTTACATATAACTTGAATACATATACTATTATATTATTAATATTAACAATTGATTTGTTACTAAATGTTATAAATAAAAAAATTAATAATAATAATAATAATAAATACATTAATTTATAATACATGCATAATTTATTTATCAATAAAAAAAATTTAAATTACTAATTCATAAAACTAAATAATAAAATAAATTATTTATATTAAAAATATTTTATGATATTGAAAATGATTAAGCTAATTATTATACATTATATATATTATTAGTTTAAATTTATTAAGTTTTATATATTTAATTATAGTTTTCTAAACTACCAGTAGTTTTATTATATATAAAAACTTATTCTTCAAAAAATAGTCACATTTATAGCAATTATTAAGTTTAAAAAAAATTAAATAAAATTAAATTTAACATTTTGTTTTTAGATACTATATATATACCGGTATATAATTTTTATATTTCCTTAATGTTATAAATTATATAAATATTTATATATTTTTTTGTGTATTTGTTATTAAAATAAAATAAAATTTTAAAATAATATATATTCTCTATAATTACTATTGATTTTGTTTTTATGCCAATCAGTTTAAAACTGTTTAAGCACCGGTACTAATGAAACAGCAAACTGTCCGACATGTCCTGACCGATATTATCGGTGAATGGGGTCTATGGCAGCTAAATATTGTCGTATTTGCAATTAGTTTACATATATTTATGGCTATAAACTCACTTAGCGTAGCATTTTATGCGCCAACCATTAAGTACTGGTGCGCCGATAATAATAATAATACAATTATCGGTGACGTTGTTAATAATCAAGTAATTGTTTTTTTAACTTATTGTGAAAAAAATCTATATATTTATTTGTTAATTAATTTATTTTTGTTAAAAAAAGACACTTAAATCAAATGATTATTATTGTCTGAATGGTTGTCAAAACTGGACGTTTGATAAATCAGTATTTAAATCGACAATCATTGATGAGGTAATCATAATAATAATAATAATAATAATAATATCTATTATAAAAATTTTTAACTGTATTTAAAATAATATGTTTACTATTATATTTAATTGCATAAACATATATATATCTAATTTTTAATTTATATATATATATATATATATACAAACAATTATCAGTTTCATCTAATATGCGATAGACAAGGATTGGCATCACTCAGCCAATCGTTGTATATGTTTGGCCGAGCACTGGGTGGTGTCATATTTGGCTGTCTGTCCGATCGATTCGGTCGGATACCTATACTAGGACTAACACTTCTATTGGAAATAATGGCCGGCCTATCCAGTGCACTGGCCATCAATATACTACAGTTTACTATAGCGCGTACAGTACTCGGGTTTGTAGCCAATGGTCGCTATTTGTGTACAATTATGTTAGGTATTTGATAGATAGCATATCATATACTATTATGTAATAATAATAATAATAATTACATTTATTTATCATTTAAAAAAACAGTTACCGAATGTTTGGATAGTAAATATAGAGTCCATTTGGGTATAGTTTTATCGTTTGGTCTATCTATGGGTTACTGTCTATTGCCGGGTATTGCCTATTTGTTGCCAAACTTTCGACATATGATATTAGCTACAATAATACCCGAATTTGTATGGCTTCTGTGGTTATTATGGATACCGGAGTCGCCCCGTTGGCTAATAGCCAATCGTCAGTGGAATCGTTTGGAACGGCTGGTCAGACAGGCTGTCCAAATGAATTCAGTGTCGATCAATGATTGGCAAAATCAGATAAAATTGTTGATTAGTCAACAAAGTAGTGATGAAAATCAATTAACTGAAATCAATGATAACAATAATCCTATTATTAATAATAATACTGATAATAATAATGAAAATAAACGGTCATATATTTGGGACGTTTTGAAGTCACCAAACCTCCGGAGGACAACCCTAATCATGTTTTTTACGTGGTTTGTCAATGCATTTGTCTATTACGGTATATCGTTAAATATCGGCGATTTCGGGGGCAATTTGTTTATCAATTTTCTGGTCGCCGGTCTGATTGAATTTCCCAGTATTTTGCTGGCTTTAGTTGCACTGAAATATATTGGTCGCCGACCACTCGTTGCCGGACTTATGTACGCGAGTGGACTGTCGTGTTTGGCTGTCATACCGTTCATATCGACGACCACTACTACTACCACTACTACTGTATGGCCGAGGATTACCATTGCATTGATCGGCAAGTTTTTCATTGGCTGTTCGTTCAATATTATCTATCCATACACTGCCGAAGTCTATCCAACAGTGGTCAGACAGGTCGGTGTGGCCACGTGTTCAGTGGCTGCACGTGTTGGGTCAATGATAGCACCGTTTGTCAAAGAGCTGGTATGTCCTAACATATTTGCTACTATACATGTATAATATATAAAGTATATTAAACTTAATTTAATTACAATTAATTATTTTATTTTTGTTTGAACAGAATGTATACACCGGTATGAGTGTTGTACTGACCATTTTCGGTAGTCTGTCCATTGCCGACGGTGTGTCCGTACATTTTCTACCCGAAACTCGTGGCCAACAAATTGCCGATACTATCGATGAAGCGGAACAACTCAATAGGTTTTTATTGTTAAAAAAAATTAAAAATAAATTATTATTAATGTTTACTTTAGTTATCGCTAGTTTTCATATATTAATATAACTTTTATTTTTTTATTTACAGGAGAAATAAAAAATAATAATAATAACTTAAAAATAATTTTGGATTTATATATAATTTTTATTATTATTATTAAATATACTGTTATTAAATAAATATATAAATATATAGTTAATAAAAATAATTTATAGTTATTCACTTTACAGAATAATACAATGTATTGTAATACAGTATATTGTTAAACAAAATTATTTATTTTTTTATTAATAATACAAATATTATATTTTAATACTTAATATTAAAATTAATTATAAATATTTTTTAGTAAAATTAAAATTATTATTAAAAGTTAAATATGTACTGTACATGTACTAACATTTAGATTGTATATATAAATTAATTATATTAAAAGCATCATTGTGGAAAATTACTAAAACATTTATTAAATAATTTTTTTTTACAATTTTATTTATATAAGATAAAAAATTATACATAGTATTAAATGTTATAATAATAATAAACATTATATATACAGTATATATATATGCTTACATTTGATTTAATTAAGTATATATATATACTGTAATTTGTAATGATTGTTTGTTATACAACTTTTAATTAAATATTTATTTTTAATTTAATAATATTGTATTTAATGAAAAAAAATTATTTAAAAAATCTGCACAATATAACATTTAAACTTATCAAATTATATTTTATATGATACCCTTATAATTATAAGTACAATTATATACATATAATATTATAAATTATTATCCGCAATTATATAAACATAAAATTAATTAATTTTTATTTTAAAACTAAATATTTATATTAAAAATGTTTTTAAAAAAAAATTATTTATTATTTATAATTTCTATGATAGTTAATAGATTAATAGTGGAAAATTACTACAACACGGTTGAAAACAAATATATATATATATATATATATATATATATATATATATATATATACTGATATATATTTATATTATATAAATACTTTTTTTAAATTTTTATATACAAACGTGTTGTAAAATGTAGAATATATACATATAAATATTTTTTTTTTGGTGTATATTTTGATAGTTTTTAATAATTAATAATATTTAATTTGATACTTGAATTTAATTTATTTGTATTTTAAAGTAAAATTTTTAAATAATAATTATTATCATTTTTTTTCGAAAATAAAAATAAAATAAATTATGCAATATTTAAAATTATAATTGTATTTTTTTTAATTGTATTGTGAATTAAAGTAATATAACAATAATATACAATATATAATAGTGTGCAATAATTAATGTTTTTTAATGATGTTGTTTAATTAAGCTGTATTTTAAATACATAAATTTTTACTACTATTATTATCATCATTAGTATTATTAGTATTAGTATTATACTGTAATTATTTCTATTAATTACAATTAGATTATTTTGTTTTAACTATTATTATTATTAATTACTTTTCTGATAAAATAAATAAAATTGAAATTAAATAATAATGATATATATATATAAATAAACAAATCAAAAGTTATTTTTGTATATATGTATTGAAAGTACCGATACTACTACTACTACTAATACTACTACTACTACTACTTCTAATATTATTATCATTACTACTACTACTACTACTACTACAATGAAATCGCCGCCGAAACCGATACATAATGTCCGACACGTTACCGATATTATCGGTGAATGGGGTCTATGGCAGCTAAATGTGGTTATGTTTGCATTAAGTTGTAATATATTTCTGGCATTTCATACATTGTCGGTATCTTTTTATGCACCAACTACTAGCTACTGGTGCTCAGATAATAATAATAATAATAATGATGATGATGATGGTACAGGTGCTGCTAATATTGGCAATCAAGTAATATAGTGTATAAAATAATTATTGATTATTTGAATTATTGAATTATTGAATATTTATAATAATAATAATAATATTTTTTTATGTAAAAAAGACATTGAAATCAACTGATTATTATTGTCTGAATGGATGTCAAAACTGGACGTTTGATAAGTCAGTATTCAAATCGACAATCATTGATGAGGTAATCATAATAATAATTAGTATTATATTAAAATAATTATAAGTTATTAACAAAAAATATAGTAAAAAAAATAAAATATTTATACAAAACACTTTAAAAAAAACTATTGATATTTAGTGGCACCTAATCTGCGGCCATCAGGAACTGTCATCAGTTAGCCAATCGTTACATATGTTAGGTCACGGTCTGGGAGCCATCATATTTGGCTATCTGTCTGCACGTTTTGGCCGCAAACCAGTACTATGGGTGACAATCATATTGGAAATGCTGGCCGGCCTATCCAGTGCACTGTCAGTCAATGTAATACATTTTACATTATCCCGACTCGTACTGGGAATGGCAACAAACGGTCGTTATCTAACATCGTTTATATTAGGTATTACCACATAATATATAAACTGTATATAAATACATGACATTCAGGACTAATTTAATTATTTTAGTTACCGAAAGTGTTGGACCTAAATATAGGGCCACATTAGGTCTATGTTTTCATTTGGGTTGGGCACTCGGTTATTGTCTATTACCGGGCATAGCCTACTTGTTGCCTAACTTTCGCCATATGATATTAGTAACATCAATACCGGAAATCTTATGGATTGTATGGCTGTATTGGATACCGGAGTCGCCCCGTTGGCTGATAACTGAATGTAAATGGGATCGCTTGGAACCGGTACTCAAACGGGCTGTCCATATGAATTCATTGCCAATCAGTGACTTTCCGGGTCAGTTTCAATCGTTGAAAAAGTATTATATAGGCGATGATAAAAAACAAATAAAAAGTGATAATAATAATAATAACAAAAAGAAATCATATATTTGGGATGTATTGAAGTCACCCAACTTGAGGAGGACAACCCTAATCATGTACTTTACGTGGTTTGTCAATGCATTTGTCTATTTCGGTATATCGTTAAATATTGGCGACTTTGGCTTCAATTTGTTTATCAACTTTTTGATTGCCGGCCTATTGGAAATACCCAGCAGTTTGTTGCCGATAATAGCTATCAATTATATGGGTCGCCGGCCACTTACAGCTGGGCTTATGTACTCGAGTGGACTGTCGTGTTTGGCTATCATACCGTTGCTGATGATGTCCACGGAATGGCCCCGAGTAACCATTGCATTGATTGGCAAGTTTTTTATAACCAGTTCCTATGCTGTTATCTATCCATACGCTGCCGAAATCTATCCAACTGTAGTCAGACAAGTGGGTCTCGGGTCGTGTTCGGTGGCTTCGAGTCTCGGCTGTATAATAGCGCCGTTTGTTAAGGATGTGGTAATATATATAAAACTAATTTATATATATATATTTATTTATATACTGTATATTCAATTCAACTTAATATATATATATAGAGTTTAAGCACCGGTATGAATGTTGTACTATATATTTTGGGTGGTCTATCCATTGTCGACGGTGTGTCCATACATTTTCTACCCGAAACTCGTGGCAAACAAATTGCCGACACTATTGCCGAAGCGGAACAATTCAATATGTATATTGAATTTTATTTAAATGTTTTTTTTTTAAATAATTAATTAATTAATTTCTAATTTGTTTTATAGGCGGCCTATTATTATTACTATTACTACTACTACCTCTACCTCTACTACTACTACTAATACTAAAACATTTAACAATAATAACCCTAATTCTAATAATTATAGCTATGATAACACTAGTTATGATAATAATAATGTTTTAGATACTAAATATTAATTAATTAAAATTTTTTTTATAAATTATTATTATTACTATCTCTGTTAAATTTTATGAAAATTTTAACTTTATACATAAATATATATATATAATATTTAATTTATTTAACACTAATCTAATTAAAACATATACTATATTTATTTTGATTATTATAAATTTTTTAATTTTATTATATATTTAATGCTATTGAAAACAATGATTAAGCTAATTATTATTATATTTTATTAGTTTAAATTTATTTAATTTTAATGTTTAATCATAATTTTTTTAACAACTATTAGTAGTTTTATTATATAAATACTTAGTTTTCTAAAATAGTTACATTTATAAAAAAAATAAATTAAATATAACATTTTATTTTTTTAAAAAAACATAACTGTGTATATATACTGGTATATAATATTTATATTTCATGAATGTTATAAATTATATAAATATTTATAAATTATTTTTTTTATGTATTTGTTATTAAAATAAAATTTCAATTTTGAAAAATACAATATTATTTTTGAAATCACAATTAATTTTGTTTGCAAATCAAAGTTATAACGTAAGCACCGGTACTATGAAACAACAACAGACAACACAATGTGTCCGACAATGTGTCCGACAATGTGTCCGACAATGTGTCTCACAATGTGTCCGACAATATGTCCGACAATGTGTCCGACAATGTGTCTCACAATGTGTCCGACAATATGCCCAACAATGTGTCCGACAATGTGTCCGACAATGTGTCCGACAGTGTCCGTACTGACCATTTTTTTGGGTGGACTGTCTATTGCCGACGGGAGGGGTGTGGGGGGGGGGGTGTTTCAGCACTTTTTTTTGGTGCCTGAAACTCGTGGCCCGAAAAAAATTGCCGACACTATCAATGAAGTGGACCAACTCAATAGGTTTTTTATTATTATTATTATTATTATTAATAATGTTTAATTTAAATCATTACTTAATAATGTTTAATTTAAATCATTACTTAATATTGTATAATAATATAACTTTTAATTTTTTTATTTACAGGAGAAATAAAAATAATAATAATAATATTATAGTTAATTTTTTATTATTTTTAAATATACTGTATATTAAAATATTGTTAAAAAAAGTAAATTTCATTTATTAAAAACAAAATTATTATTTTTTATTTATTAATAATACAAGTATTATACTAATACTTAATATTAAAAATTAATTATACTTTTAGTAACATTAAAATTATTATAAAATAGTTAATAAGTATTATATTTTTTATAATTTTTATTGATTTTGTATTATCATTAGATTGTATATAAAGTAATTGATTTTATCTTAAAAAAAATTAATTAAATAAATAAAAATCATTGTGAAAATTTACTCCAACATATATTAAATATTTATTTACAACTTTTGTTTAATATTTAGTTTAGATAAAAAAAATTAATACATAGTATTCAATGTTAATATTATAATAATAATAATACTGTAATCATTGTAAACTACGTTAATTAAATGAATTATTAACATATTGTTTATATATATTTATATATGTATAAAATAAATTGTAATGTTTGTGATTTATACAATTTTTGATTAAATATTTATTTTATTTTTTGATTCAATAATATATAAAGTTATTTAATTGAAAATAATAATAATAATGAATCTGCACAATTTAACATTAAATTTATCAAATAAATCAATCAAAAAAATTAATAATAATAATAATAATATTTTATATGAAACCCTTATTTTTATATACTATTATAGATTATTATCAGTGATTATATAAACATAAAATTAATTAATTTTTAGTTTTAAAACTAAATATTTATATTAAAAAAAATGTTTTTTATTTTAAAATTAATTTATAATTTATATATTTCTATGATAGTTAATAACTAATTGTGGAAAATTACTACAAAACGGTTTGTAAATATTTAAATAAAATACTATTTTTTAAAAAAAAATAAATTATATACAAACGTGTTTTATTTTTCTAGTTTATTAAATTAATATTTGAATTTAATTTATTTTATTTTTTATTTGAATTTTTTAAAAAGTTAAATATGGAAATAATAATAATAATTAATATCATTTTTTAAACAAAAAAAAATTGTTTTAATAGATTAAAATAAATCATGTAATAATTATTACATTGCATTTATAAAAAAAAAAATTATAATTGTTTTTATATCTATTGTGAATTAAAGTATTAAAACAATAATATATATACTGTATATATATATACATCTATACATATACATCTATACATATATATATATGTGCAATAATTGACTGTTTTAATCATATTGTTTAATTAAGCTGCATCTTGAATACATAAATTTTACTATTATTATTATCATCATTATTATTATTATTAAGTTAATAGTATTATTAAACTATAATTAGTTTATTGAAATAAAAAACAATTATATTTAAATTTTTGTTTACATTATTATAATTAGTTTTCTGATAAAATAAACAAGATTGAAATTAATTATTTTATTTTTTTTAAAAAATATTTTATATATATAAATAAATATAAGTTATATATACTGTATTGAAAGCACCGATACTACTACTACTACAATGAAATCGCTGCCGAAACCCATACAAAATGTCCGACACGTTACCGATATTATCGGTGAATGGGGTCTATGGCAGCTAAATGTGGTTATGTTTGCATTAAGTTGTAATATATTTCTAGCATTTCATACATTGACCGTATCGTTTTATGCACCAACTACTAGCTACTGGTGCTCAGACAATGATGATTATGAAGCTACAGGTGCCCCTGATATTGGCAATCAAGTAATATAAAATTATTATTATTATTGGTTTTAATATATATTATATATTATAATAATTTTTACCTAAAAAAAGACATTTAAATCAAATGATTATTATTGTCTCAATGGTTGTCAAAACTGGACGTTTGATAAATCAGTGTTTAAATCGACAATCATTGATGAGGTAATACACTATTAATACAATTATAGATTTTTTTTTATAAATTACTTAAGAAATTCAGTTAATTTATACACTAATAATACAACAACAAAATTATTGTTAATATTTTTTGTTGTTTAATATTTAACTAATAAAAGTTAGTATAATAATAAAATATACACACAAAAATTAATATTCAAATCGACAATCATTAATGAGATAATCATAATAATAATATACAGATTTTTTAAACACTTTTAAACCATACATTTTTAATTAAATCAATACTTTATATATAAATAAATAAATAATAATAATATAAAATTGTATTATTGCTAATAAATTAGTTATTAATTGTATTTTTTGTGATTTTATAATACTAATAAAAAAAACATAATTTATATTTTCATAAAACTATTTAATTATTATTATGACTAAAATTAAATATTATTTAAATTAATAGTTGATTGATAATCTATCTTAAATAATCTATAGTTAAACTTATATATATTTAGTTATTTAAATAATATCTATAATTATTATTATTATTATTATTATTAGTGGCATCTAATCTGCGGCCGACAGGAACTGTCATCAGTTAGCCAATCGTTACATATGTTAGGCCAAGGACTGGGAGCCATCATATTTGGCTATCTGTCGTCACGTTTTGGCCGTAAACCAGTACTATGGATGACAATCGCATTGGAACTGTTGGCCGGCCTATCGAGTGCACTGTCCGTCAATATAATACATTTTTCAATATCCCGTTTCCTATTGGGAATGGCAACAAACGGTCGTTATCTGACAGCATTTATATTAGGTATATAACCCATAACACCACATACAGGACATGATATTCAATATTTATATCATTTTTTAAATATATTTTTTTTAAAAAATAATTTATTATTAGTTACCGAAAGTGTTGGACCTAAATATAGGGCCACATTAGGTCTATGTTTTCATTTGGGTTGGGCACTCGGCTATTGTCTATTACCGGGTATTGCCTATCTATTGGCAAACTTTCGACATTTGATATTAGTAATAACAATACCGGAAATCTTATGGCTTGTATGGCTATATTGGATACCGGAGTCGCCCCGTTGGCTGATGATCAATGAAAAATGGGATCACTTGGAACAGGAGCTCAAACGGGCTGTCCATATGAATAATTTATTATCCAAAAGTGACTTTCAATGGCAATTTGAATCGTTGAAAAATTATTATATAGGTAATAATGATGATAATAATGATGATGTTAATGTTGATAATGATGGTAAACAAAAAAATAAAAGTGATAATAATAATAATAATAACGAAAATAAACGGTCATATATTTGGGAGGTATTAAAGTCGCCCAACTTGAGGAGGACAACCCTAATCATGTACTTTACGTGGTTTGTCAATGCATTTGTCTATTACGGCATATCGTTAAATATCGGCGATTTTGGTTTCAATTTGTTTATTAACTTTTTGATTGCCGGCCTACTGGAAATTCCGGCCACTTTGTTGCCGATGGTAGCCATCAATTATATGGGTCGCCGGCCACTGACTGCTGGACTTATGTACTCAAGTGGACTGTCGTGTTTGGCTATCGTACCATTGCTGGCACTGTTGGCTGACTGGCCCCGAGTAACCATTGCATTGATCGGCAAATTTTTCATTACCAGTTCGTTCGCTGTTATCTATCCATACGCTGCCGAAATCTATCCAACTGTGGTCAGACAAGTGGGTCTCGGGTCGTGTTCAGTGGCCTCCTGTCTCGGCTGTATGTTAGCACCGTTTGTCAAAGATCTGGTAATAACTATCTATTTGATAATATTAATATAATTATAAAAAAAAATTTAATAAATATTATACATATCTATTATAGAGTTTAAGCACCGGTATGAATGTTGTCCTTTATATTTTGAGTGGTCTATCCATTGTCGACGGTGTGTCCATACATTTTCTGCCCGAAACTCGTGGCAAACAAATTGCCGACACTATTGCCGAAGCCGAACAATTTAATATGTATATTGACTTTATTTTTTAATTAATTAAATAATTATTAATTATAATTTGTTTTTTTAGGCGGACTATTACTAATACTACTACCACTACTACTACTTTAACTAATAATAATAATAATCATCATATTTCTAATAATTATAGTTATGATAATAATAGTTATGATAATGATATTAAATTTTAATTTATTTAGTCATTAAACTTTATATACAGTATATAATATTATATATATATATATTATAATTTAATTATATATCTTTTTTCTTTAGTTAATACATTAAGTTTATATTTATTTAGTTTTCCTACAATTTATTTATTTTATTATAATTTCAATTTTTATTAATGAGTATTTAGTTAGAAGTATTATCACTAGTTTTTTTAATTAGAAAAAAATATTTTTATAATTAATTAATTATTTTTTTAGAAAATTACTTCAATACGGTTGTAAATATCATATAAAATACTGTACATAATCTATTAATTAATTAATTAATGATATAAATAATTTAATATTGACTTTTCTAACGTAAAATATTATCTAATTTTTAACTATATATATTAATAATAATTTTTTACAATATGTTGCATAGTAAAGTGTATTTATATTAAATAATTTATATTTAAAAAACATAAATTACAATTATTATTATTATTATTATTATTATTGTATTATTATTTCAATCAAATTTTATACAACTATTTGAAAAAGAATATTGAAAAAAATTAAATATAAAATATTTTTTATAAATAAATAATAATTTTATATAAATATATATTATATATATTATAAATGATATTAATATTATCATAGATATTATTTGTAAGGCTCAATTGATTTATAAGCTATTGTGTGTTTAGCGCACCGGTACCTAATAATATACTGTACCTATAATATTGATGAACTTGCCTAATAAGCCGACACGTGTCCAACACGTTACCGATATTATCGGTGAATGGGGTCTATGGCAGCTAAATGTGGTCATGTTTTCGGTTAGTTGTGCTATGTTTTTGGGATTTCATACACTTAGCGTATCGTTTTATGCACCAACCATTAACTACTGGTGCTCAGACAACAACAACAACAATGATACCGGTGCTGATAATATTGGCAGCAATAATAAAGTAAGCATCTATTGTCAATAATTTATAACAAAAAAATTGTTTTTTATTATTATTATTTAATATTTGTTTTTTTTCAAAAGACATTATTTAAATCAAATGATTATTATTGTCTGAATGGTTGTCAAAACTGGACGTTTGATAAATCAGTGTTTAAATCGACAATCATTGATGAGGTAATACACACATCAATATTTAAAAATAATTAAAAATATATATATTTATTTATTTTTTAAATAAAAATTATATCTAAAAATAATGTTTAAATATAATTTATAATCATAATAATAATAATATACAGATTTTTTTTTTTAAAAAACACTTTTAAATTATACATTTTTAATTAAATCAATACTTTATATATAWATATAATTAAATTAATAAAATATAAAATTGTATAATTGCAAATAAAAATTAGTAATAAGTTATTAATTGTAATTATTTTAGTGATCTTATAATAATAATAATAATAAATATGTCATAAAACATATATTTATTTTCATAAAACTATTTTAATCATTATGACTAAAACTAAATATTTTAATTAATATTAATTGATAATCTATCTTAAATTAGACACTTTTATTTAATTATCACAAATTTAAAAAACACAATTATACATTATTTTATTTTAATTAAGTAATTTTTTATTTTTAACACTAAAAAACATCAATGTATATAAATAATTATCATTTAAAAATAAACAATATTTGTTAATCATATGATAAATAATATTGATTATCTATTTATACTAATATATAATAATATATATATATGAAATATTTTTTATATAAAAAAAATATTAATTAGTGGCACCTAATCTGCGATCGTCGGGAACTATCATCACTGACTCAATCGCTACTGATGCTCGGCTACGCACTGGGAGCCATCGGTTGTGGCTATCTATCCGGACGTTTCGGTCGTAAACCGGTACTATGGTTGACAATCCTGTTGGAAATTATGGCCGGCCTATCCAGTGCACTGTCAGTCAATATAATACATTTTTCCCTATCCCGACTTGTACTGGGTATGGCAACATACGGTCGGGCACTGACAGCATTTATATTAGGTATATATATATATATATATGGATAGACACCACCTAAAAATTAGGACTAACCCTAAAAAATTATCAAAAAAACAAATTATTAAAATTAAAAACAAACTTAATTATCAATATATATATATATATAATTAGTTACCGAATGTTTTGGACCCAAATACAGGGCTACAGTCAGCCTATCCATACATTTTGGTTGGGCACTGGGCTATTGTCTATTGCCTGGTATAGCCTATTTGTTGCCAAATTTTCGTCAAATGATATTTGCGACATCAATACCCGAAATACTATGGGTTGTATGGCTCTACTGGATACCCGAGTCGCCCCGTTGGCTGATAGCCAACCGTCAGTGGTATCGCTTAGAACCGGTACTCAAACAGGCTGTCCATATGAATTCATTACCACTAAGTGATTTTCAATGGCAATTTCAATCGCTGAAAACTAGCTATATTGTTGCCAATGATAAACAACAAAACATAAACAGTAATGATAATACTAAATCATTTATTTGGGAGGTATTAAAGTCACCCAACCTGTCGAGGACAACCCTAATCATGTACTTTACATGGTTTGTCAATGCACTAGTCTATTACGGTATATCGTTAAATATCGGTGAATTTGGTTACAACCTGTTTATCAACTTTTTTATTGCCGGCCTACTGGAAGTACCGGCCACTTTGGTCCCGATAGTAGCTATCAATTATATGGGTCGCCGGCCACTTACTGCTGGACTTATGTACGCGAGTGGACTGTCGTGTTTGGCTATCGTACCGTTGCTGATGATGTCGGCTGACTGGCCCCGAGTAACCATTGCATTGATTGGCAAGTTTTTCATAACCAGTTCCTATGCTGTTATCTATGCATACGGTGCCGAAGTCTATCCAACTGTTATCAGACAAGCGGGTCTCGGGTCGTGTTCGGTGGCCTCAAGTGTCGGCAGTATATTAGCGCCGTTTGTCAAAGATATGGTAATAATAATAATAACAATAACTGTTATCTAATAATATTCATTTTAAAATAATTAAAACTTAATTTTTTAATATAAAACATATATATACTGTTATATACGGTAGAGTTTAAGCACTGGTATGAATGTTGTACTATACATATTGAGCGGCCTATCCATTGTCGACGCTGTGTCCGTACATTTTCTACCCGAAACTAGTGGCCAACAAATTGCCGACACTGTAGCCGAAGCCGAACAAATCAATAAGTATTAGTTTTATTATTATTATTTAATTTATTATTAATGATTTAACTTTGTATTACAGGAGGATGACTACTATTACTACTAATTAATACTACACTTAATATAATAATAATTTTTGCTTAAGATATCAATTTAATATCAAATTAATATCAATTTAATATCAATTTAATATCAATTTAATATCAAATTAATATCAATTTAATATCAAATTAATATCTATTTAATATCAAATTAATATCAAATTAATATCAAATTAATATCAAATTAATTAGACTTTAGACTAGAGTTTTAGCACAATTTTATATGTTTTTAATCTTAGTATTAGTTTTAAAAATAATTAATAGTTATAATGTATTATTATTACACTTATTATTATTATTTTAATTTATTATTAATAACTAATTCAACTTTGTTTTACATGAGGACTACTATTACTAATAATTAATATTAAGTTACACTTAATAATAATTTGTTGCTTAAGATATCATTATATTATATATTATAATACAAATTAATTAGACTATTTTTAGCACAATTTTATATTACAATATGTAATTGTAATACAAGTTAATATTAATTTTTTTTAAATTTTAAAATACAGATACTTTTATAATATTATAGTTACTAAATTAGTTTGTTTTTTAAAAACTTAATATTGATATTATTGTTTTTTTTGTTAATATTTGATTTATTTATTTTTTATAAAGTTCTAATAAAATGTAAAAATAATAAACAAAATTTAATAATAAGACCAATATATAAACTAGTGTAATATAAATTTCATGATTTATAATTAACTAATAAATAAATTGTTGTTTTTTGATTTTATAAACGTTTTTTTCCTATTAATATCCTTTTAAAAAATTTGACATTTATTTTAATTTTTACACCAAATAGATATTATTACCAATAGAAAAATTTCGATACTGATAATAATAATAATAATAATTATGTAATATTAAATATTAATTTATTTAGTTATAAAGTTGGTATATATTTTTTTTCTAATTTAATTACATATTTTGTTGTTTGTTTTTTGTTTTTATATATATTTATGTAAGTAATTTTAATTTTATCATAAAGTTTATGTATATTTAATAATTGATCTACAATTTAGTTATTTATTTATTAGATAATAATTTCATTATATAAGTTAAACACATTTTAATTATACGATTAATTAATTATTTTTGGAAAATTACTTCAATACGGTTTTTTTAAATAACTTTACATTTATATAATTTACATATAAAATACTGCACATAATTTTTATTTTTGTTATTATTGTTGAAAATCAGATATTATTTTTTTAAGCACTTAATAGTTAGTTATATAGCTATATTGTGTTTAGAGCACCGGTACTACTACTACTACCTGTTCAATGAACTCACCGAAACCGACACCAAATATCAGACAAGTGTCCGATATTATCGGTGAATGGGGTCTATGGCAGCTAAATATAGTTATGTTTTCATTAAGTTGCAATATATTTCTGGCATTAAATACACTTAGTCTACCGTTTTATGCACCAACCATTAACTACTGGTGCTCAGATAACAACAACACTAATAATATTGCTACCGGTGCTGCAGCTGCTGATGATATTGACATCAATAATCAAGTAATAGTATTCAAATAATTGTCAATAATTAATATAAAAAATTATTATTATTATTATTATAATTACTTATAGTATTAATATTTTATTTCAAAAGACACAATCTATTGATTATTATTGTCTGAATGGTTGTCAAAACTGGACGTTTGATAAATCAGTATTTAAATCGACAATCATTGATGAGGTTATTAAACTTATATACAGTATATACTTATATTATTAACTATCTATTATTATTATTATTACTGTATCAATAATAACTAATATTATAGCTATAAAATAATTTTTGCTAATATTTCACCCAAAAATTATAAGTTTTATAATACATATCACAATAATAATCTAATTTCAATCTATTCATACAATCAATTATATTATTTATTTTTATTTGTTTTTCAGTGGCACCTAATCTGCAATCGTCGGGAACTATCATCGCTAACCCAATCGTTACATATGTTGGGCTACGGTCTGGGAGCCATCATATTTGGCTATCTATCGGGACGTTTTGGCCGCAAACCAGTACTATGGATGACAGTTACATTGGAACTGCTGGCCGGCCTATCCAGTGGACTGGCCATCAATGTAATACATTTTACACTATCCCGACTCGTATTGGGAATGGCAGTAAACGGTCGTTATTTGATATCATTTATATTGGGTATTATAATGCAAACCTAACAATTGACACCTCAAACATAACACAACTAATCCTAAAATTTAGTTACCGAAAGTATTGGACCTAAATATAGGGCATCAATGAGTCTATGTTTTCATTTGGGTTGGGCACTCGGTTATTGTCTATTACCGGGTATTGCCTATTTGTTGCCAAACTTTCGCCATATGATATTAGTAACATCTATACCGGAAATTTTATGGCTCGTATGGCTCTATTGGATACCCGAGTCGCCCCGTTGGCTGATAACACAAACTAAATGGGATCGCTTGGAACCGGTACTCAAACGGGCTGTCCATATGAATTCATTGCCAATAAGTGACTTTCAGTGTCAGTTTCAATCGTTGAAAAAGTATTATATAGGCGATGATAAAAAACTAATAAAAAGTTATAATAATAATAACGAAAATAAACGGTCATATATTTGGGAGGTATTAAAGTTGCCCAACTTGAGGAGGACAACCATAATCATGTACTTTACGTGGTTTGTCAATGCATTTGTCTATTACGGCATATCGTTAAATATCGGTGACTTTGGCTACAATTTGTTTATCAACTTTTTGATTGCCGGCCTACTGGAGATTCCGGCCACATTGTTGCCGATAGTTGCCATCAATTATATGGGTCGCCGGCCACTTACAGCAGGACTTATGTACGCGAGTGGAATGTCGTGTTTAGCTATAGTACCGTTGCTGACGCTGTCGTCTGACTGGCCCCGAGTAACCATTGCATTGATTGGCAAATTTTTCATTACCAGTTCGTTTGCTGTTATCTTTCCATACGCTGCCGAAGTCTATCCAACTGTGGCCAGAGATGCCGGTGTCGGCTCGTGTTCGGTGGCCTCAAGTGTCGGCAGTATATTAGCGCCGTTTATCAAAGATATGGTAACTAACAATAACTGTTATCTAATAATATTAATTATATTAATTAAAACTTAATTATTAATATAAAACATAATAACTATATATATCCGGTAGAGTTTAAGCACCGGTATGAATGTTGTGCTATACATTTTGGGTGGTCTGTCCATTGCTGACGGTTTGACCGTACATTTTCTGCCCGAAACTCGTGGCCAACAAATTGCCGATACTGTAGCCGAAGCCGAACAAATCAATAAGTATTAGTTTTATCTTAATTAATAGTTTTATTACATTTATTATTTTAATTTAATATTAATAACTAATTCAATTTTGTTTTTACAGGCGGACTACTATTACTAATCATTAATATTAAGTTACACTTAATAATAATTTTTTTTTCTTAAGATATTATTTAATACAAAATAATTAGTTTTTAGACACTATTTTTAGCACAATTTTATATAATATTACATATATGTAATTGTAGTACAAGTTATATTAATTTGTTATTTTTATAAATTTATTAATAACTCATTCACCTTTTTTTTTTACTGGAAAACTACTATTACTACTAATTAATACTACATTTAATAATAATTTTTTGATTAAGATATCAATATAATAGAAATTAATTAGATTTTTATTAACAATTATGTAAATGTAGTTAAAGTTATATTAATTTGTTTAAAAAAAAAATTTAAAATGCAAATACTTTTATTATAGTTAATAAATTAGTTTGTTTTTTTAAACTTAATATTGATTTTGTTTTTTTTGTTTTATTTTTTGTATTATAGTAAGTTCTAGTAAAATATAAAAATATAAATAATTGACGTAAATATAAAAAAAAATTATAATAAGCTAACTAACTTTTTAAATAATATATATACACTATATATATATATATATATATATATATATATATATATATATATCTGAACTTTTATACTATAGATAAAAGTAAATATATGATTTATGTTTTTATTTAGTTTAATAATATTATATAATAGTTTCATGTACTAAGTATAGTATATTCAACCCTCTTTTTTTTGTTTACACGTGTTTGTCAAATATTATAACAAATTATATTTACAATTATAATTTATATACATAGTATAATCTGCAATAACAATAATTTAATATATATTTTTTTTATTGTTTAATCATCTAAACAATAGGAATTTATTTTTATAATAGTAATAGTAATAATTTTCATTACAATGATTTTGTATTTTAATATACGCAATGTTTCCATGTGATTTAAATTAATAAAAATAAACATAAATTATATTATTAATAATATCAACATTATTATTACTACTGTATTTCAATTAACAATAAAAAAAAGTTTTTTTTTTATTTTATCGATTAGAAATAATTATTATATTATTATTTTGTTTTTTAAAACAAAATTAAATATTAAATACATTGTATAATAAGTATAACTATAATAAAATAAAAATATACTAATAACCTATTATACATATGTACTGTATATATAATATATATATATATATCTATAAATATTCAATAATTACATAAAATATATAACTATATAAACTTATGAAAAAAATTATTATTATAATAATAATAATAATAATATTTATATAATAGAAATTTAATATATAGTTTTAAAATATAAAATTTTATTATTAGAAAAAATATTAAGTATTTTATTTTTGTTGAAAACTTGATATTATTTTTTAAGCACTTAATAGCTTAAAAGCTATTGTTTAGAGCACCTGTACTACTAGTACTACTACTACTACTACCTGTTCAATGAACTCACCGACACCGACACCAAATGTCCGACAAGTAACCGATATTATCGGTGAATGGGGTCTATGGCAGCTTAATATTGTATTGTTTTCAATTAGTTGTAATATATTTCTGGCATTAAATACACTAAGCGTATCGTTTTATGCGCCAACTATTAAATACTGGTGCTCTGATAACAACAATAACTACACTAATTATGTTGATACCGGTGCTGACTATAATCAAGTAAGTGTTAATATATATACAATTTAGTAATTTTTTAAAAAAATTATTATTATTACTATTACTATAATAATTAAATATTTGATTTTTAAAAGACACAATCAATTGATTTTTGTAGCATTGGTTGTCAAAACTGGACGTTTGATAAATCAGTGTTTAAATCGACAATCATTGATGAGGTAATAATAATACTAAAAGTATTAATATTTTATGTATAATTATTTGTCAATTAATAAGCTAATAATAAGTTAATAATATATATATATATAGCTAAATTATTTTACTAAATATAATAATAATCACTATATCCATCGATTAAGTTTTTTTGTGCTAATTATGTATAATTGCTAATAAATACTATTATAGTTATTAATTGTATTTATTTTGATGAACTTATAATACTACTAAAAATGTCATAATTTTTTAATATTTTCATAAAACTATTTAATCATTATGATAATAAAACTAAATATTATTTAAATAATTGATTAATAATCTATATTAAATAATCTATAGTTAGACTTATATCTAATATCTATAATAATAATAATAATTATTATTATTATTATTATAATAATAATTAGTGGCACCTAATCTGCAATCGCCGGGAACTATCATCGCTAACTGAATCGCTACATATGTTGGGCTACGGTATGGGAGCCATCATATTTGGCTATCTGTCCGGTCGGTTTGGCCGCAAACCAGTACTATGGATAGCAATCATATTGGAAGTATTGGCCGGCCTATCGAGTGCACTGAGCGTCAATATTATACATTTTTCAATATCACGACTCGTACTGGGAATGGCAGTTAACGGCCGTTATTTGACATCATTTATATTGGGTATTATATATAATACACACCCCCAAAACAATTGACACCACCAAACATGATAACGACAACTTAATCTTTTAATTTAGTTACCGAAAGTATTGGACATAAATATAGGGCCACATTGGGTCTATGTTTTCATTTGGGTTGGGCACTCGGCTATTGTCTATTACCGGGTATTGCCTACTTGTTGCGAAACTTTCGCGAAATACTATTAGTAACGTCTTTACCGGAAATTTTGTGGCTCGTATGGCTCTATTGGATACCCGAGTCGCCCCGTTGGCTGATAACACAATCTAAATGGGATCGCTTGGAACCGGTAGTCAAACGGGCTGTCCGTATGAATTCGTTGCCAATAAGTGACTTTCAATATCAGTTTCAAACGTTGAAAAAGTGTTATACAAACGATGAACAACAACTAAATAATAATAATAATAACGAAAATAAACGGTCATATATTTGGGAGGTATTAAAGTCACCGAACCTGAGGAGGACAACCCTAATCATGTACTTTACGTGGTTTGTCAATGCATTTGTCTATTACGGTATATCGTTAAATATCGGCAGTTTTGGCTTCAATTTGTTTGTCAACTTTTTGATTGCCGGCCTACTGGAGATTCCGGCCACTTTGTTGCCGATGATAGCCATCAATTATATGGGTCGCCGGCCACTCACTTACGGACTTATGTATTTAAGTGGACTGTCATGTTTGGCTATCGTACCGTTGCTGGCCCTGTCAGTTGACTGGCCCCGAGTAACCATTGCATTGATCGGCAAATTTTTCATTACCAGTTCGTTCGCTGTTATCTATCCATACGCTGCCGAAGTCTATCCAACTGTGGCCAGAGATGCCGGTGTCGGGTCGTGTTCGGTGGCCTCTAGTATTGGCAGTATATTAGCCCCGTTTGTCAAAGATCTGGTAATAACTATCTATTAATATCAATAATATTAATATAACAAAAACATAATATACATTATATATAGAGTTTAAGCACCGGTATGAA
Organism: Oppia nitens; assembly: GCF_028296485.1. Classification (NCBI taxonomy): domain Eukaryota; kingdom Metazoa; phylum Arthropoda; class Arachnida; order Sarcoptiformes; family Oppiidae; genus Oppia; species Oppia nitens. The sequence goes on along the minus strand of NW_026533216.1, from coordinate 430,321 downwards.
TGTTGTGCTATACATTTTGGGTGGTCTGTCCATTGCTGACGGTTTGACCGTACATTTTCTGCCCGAAACTCGTGGCCAACAAATTGCCGACACTGTTGCCGAAGCCGAACAAATTAATAAGTATTTTTAATAATTAATTTTTTATTTAATTTTTTTTATTGATTTAATTAATTAATTAATTTTTTTACAGACGCACTACTAATGCTATTATTTTTACTACAACTACTAATAGTAATACTAATAATAATAATAATAATAATAATTATGATAATAATATTATTAATAATACTAGTAATTTGGATAATAGATATTAATTTTTTTATTTAATTTTTAGAAAACAATTTTTATATTTATTATTTATAGATATTATAAATTGTTAATTTTTATTATATTAATAAATTAAATCAATTTTTTTTATACTAAACAATTCAATTTACAACAGTATTATATTACATTAGTTTTAATTAAATTAATTAATTGTTATATTTATTTATTTTATATAATAGAAAATATTATTAACATATATTTTTTGTTTGTTATATCTATTAATATTATTGTATATAAAAAAAACATATGAATAAATATTAGTACATAAGTTTACAAAATTAATAATAATAAAATAAAAATATAATAATAAATATTTTTACATTTGTATGATAATCATATGATATATACATGTATATATTTATTTTTAATATTTATTTGTTTGTTTATATTTAATATCACCAACAAAAAATTTATGTCATTGAAATTTTATTATTTTTAATTAAAAAAATTGTCAATTGATAAAATTAAATTTTTATTTATTAAACATAGTTAATACATACATACATCCTGATTAATATTTAATTACTTAATATTTATATATATATCTAATAAAAACTTTAGATTTATATTTCCAAAAAAAATAATATATATATTAATATTGTATAAATAAAATAAAATGTTTTTTTATAATTGACATATTTATATAAATAAAATACATGTACAAATAAAAATTATTTATTATTTAGTATATATTTTATTAATATTAATAATCTTATCTTAATAGTAAAAATTTATATATTTTTTAATACTTAAAAAATAAATATTTTTGTTTTTCTAAAAAAATTAAATTAAACATTTATTTTTTTATTTCAAAAATTATTATAAATATTATATTATATATGCTTTATTTATATAATTAATTAATGATGACGACGAGCACCGGTAGTGCAAAATCGGTCGGACAACAACAAACTGTCCGACACGTTACCGATATTATCGGTGAATGGGGTCTATGGCAGCTAAATATTGTTGTGTTTTCAATTAGTTTGCAATTGTTTTTGATTTGGCATACGCTTAGCGTATCGTTTTATGCACCCACCATTAGCTACTGGTGCTCAGACAATAGTACTGATGCTGGTCTAGGCAACAATCAGGTAGGTATTTATTTATTTGTAAAAATAATTATGCTATTATTATTAATAGTTATTAAAATTATGAATAGTTATTAAAATTATGAATAGTTATTAAAATTATGAATAGTTATTAAAATTGTGAATAGTTATTAAAATTGTGAATAGTTATTAAAATTATAAATAGTTATTAAAATTATAAATAGTTATTAAAATTATGAATAGTTATTAAAATTATGAATAGTTATTAAAATTGTGAATAGTTATTAAAATTATAAATAGTTATTAAAATTATGAATAGTTATTAAAATTATGAATAGTTATTAAAATTGTGAATAGTTATTAAAATTATAAATAGTTATTAAAATTATAAATAGTTATTAAAATTATAAATAGTTATTTAAATTATGAATAGTTATTAAAATTATGAATAGTTATTATAATTATAAATAGTTATTATAATTATGAATAGTTATTATAATTTTTTAATAGTTATTATAATTATGAATAGTTATTAGAATTAATTAATTGATTAAATAAATAACTAAATTATTTTATCATAAAAGACACTAACATTAGATGATTATTGTCTGAATGGTTGCCAAAACTGGACGTTTGATAAATCAGTATTCAAATCGACAATCATTGATGAGGTAATCATAATATTAATATTTAGATTAATTAAAATTTTTTTATTTTTTTTAATAAAAATTATATCTAAAAAATTGTTTAAATATAATTATAATTGTTTTTTTAATTCATATCCACACATAAAAAACAACTACAGTTTCATCTGATATGCGATAGACAAGGATTGGCATCACTCAGCCAATCGATGTATATGTTAGGCTGGGCACTGGGAGGTATTATATTTGGTATACTATCCGACCGATTCGGCCGAATACCGGTACTATGGATAACAGTTATATTGGAGATAATGGCCGCCACTTCCAGTGCACTGGCCGTTAATGTTACACATTTTATGATATCCCGTTTTGTATTGGGAATGGCTACTGAGGGCAGTTATTTGACGGCATTTATTTTGGGTAATACATCCATACATACCGTTATATAAACTTATTATTTAAAAAAAATCCATTATTTACTAATTAGTTGCCGAATGTGTTGGACCTAAATATAGGGCCGCATTGGGTATGATCTTCCAGTTTGGTTGGGCTGTCGGCTATTGTCTATTACCGGCCATTTCCTATATGCTGCCAAACTTTCGACATATGATATTAGCCAAAACTTTGCCGCAAATCTTATGGCTAGTTTGGCTGATATTCATACCCGAATCGCCCCGTTGGCTGTTAACACACGAAAAATGGGATCGATTGGACAGGCAGTTGAAACAGGCCGTCCAAATGAATTCATTGCCGGCCAATGATTTGGATAGTCAGTTGAAATCGTTGAAAAATTCATATATAATTGAACAACAAATTACTGGCCAAAACAATAACGGCAACAATAGTAGCAATAATAAGACAAACTATTGGGATCTATTTAGATGGCCTAACCTCCGGAGGACAACCCTAATCATGTACTTTACATGGTTTGTCAATGCATTTGTCTATTACGGTATATCGCTGAACATCGGCGACTTTGGCGGCAATCTGTTCATCAATTTTCTGATCGCCGGTTTGCTAGAGTTTCCCAGTTTTCTATTGCCGACACTAGCCTTCAAATTTCTAGGCCGTCGGCCACTGAATGCTACGCTAATGTATTTGAGTGGACTGTCCTGTTTGGCAGTCATACCGTTTATGACCATCGATAGTGTCTGGCCGCGTGTGACCATTGCTATGATCGGCAAATTTTTTATTACCTGCTCGTATAATATTGTCTACGTTTATGCGGCCGAAGTCTATCCGACTGTCCTCCGGCAGATGGGTGTCGGCACGTGTTCAGTGGTCGCACGTGTGGGCTCTATGTTAGCACCGTTTGTCAAAGATGTGGTAAAAATATTAATTATATTATCTATATATTTATTATAATTAACTATTTATATATATTTATTATTTCTATTTAATTAATCAATTTTATTGCTACACATATATATACACACACACATACACACACACATACACACATATATATATATATATACATACATATATACACATATATACATACACACACACATACATACATACATACACACATACATACACATATACATACATACACATAAACAGAATATCTATACGGGTATGAGTGTAGTACTGGCCGTTTTCGGTGGTCTGTCCATTGCCGACGGTGTGGCCATACATTTTCTGCCCGAAACTCGGGGCAAACAAATTGCCGATACTATCCAAGAAGCCGAACAACTTAATAGGTTTTGTTATATAATATTTAGATATTTATAATTATTTTTATAGATAATGTAATTATTTATTTATAAAAATTATAAATAATTTTTTTTTGCAATTAATTATTAATTATCTAAAATTATTGTTATTTTATTTTTTTTATAGATGGACTAAAAACAAAAATAATAATAAAGATAACTTAAAAGTTAATAATAATAATAATTTAGACCATTAAATATAAATTGTTAATCAAGTTATATAAATTTTTTATTATTATAAATATTTAGACATTAAGACAAATGTAAATATTTTATATTAATTAAATATTGAATTTTTTGAACTAAATTTATCAATAATAATAAATTAATTTATAATTAGATATTTTTTCACAATGATTTTTATTTTATTAATTAATTTTTTTTTATAAAATTAATTAATTTATATACAGTACAATCTAATGCTAATATAAAATCAATAAAATTAAAAATACTTAACTTATTAAAATTTAATAATAATTTTAATGTTGCTAAAGTAAAGTATATTAATTATAATTTTAAGTATTAATGTATTATTAATAAAAATAATTTTGTTTTTAATAAATATGATTTACTTTTTAATAATATTTTAATATATAAATAAATATACAGTATATTTAAAATTAAAATTATTAAAGATATTATTATTTTTATTTCTTCTATAAATAAAAATATTTAAAGTTATATTAATTTATGAATTAATGATTAAATTAAATATTAATAATTATAATTAATAATAATAATAATAATAATTAATAATAATAATAATAATAATTAATAATAATAATAATAATAATAATAATAATAATAATTAATAATAATAATAATAATAATAATAATTAATAATAATAATATTAATAATTAATAATTTTCGGTGATGTCTATCCATTCCCGACAGTGTGTCCGTACATTTTCTAGCCCGAAACTAGTGGCCAACAAATTGCCGATATTATCGTAGTTTTTTTTATTTATATTTATGTTTTTTATAAATAAAAAACAATTATAGTTTATTTTTTTAAATACTTATTATCTATTATAAATTGACTAAATACTGTATATAGATAATAAAAATTATTTAAAAATTATTAGTAATTTTGACCATTAAATAAAAATAATTTTTTATAAATATATAATTTTTTAATTATTAATCTAATAATATATAATTTTATTTTAACTTTAAGATAGATGTAAATATGATATTTAAATTTAAATATTAATTTTTTTATCTAATTAACAATTTTTTCAATAATAAAAAATTATTTTAAAATTAGTTGTTTTGCAATAGTAATTTTGTTTAATTGAAAATAAAATAAACATTTTAGTGTAAAATAAATAAAAAAAAATTTATAGATAAAAACCATACAATTTTACAATTAATCTATAATAATAAATATGTTTATAAATATATATATATATATTATAAACAATTTGTCAATCATATAGAGTATGAATCATAATGTTTTGAAAAAAATTTAGTTATTTATATAAATATTTAAAAATTGATATCAATTTTTCAAACATATAATTTTGACAAATAATTACTCATTTAATATAATGTATTTTTTTAGCAATTATTTGCCAAATATTTAATTTTATAATTAAATCAACTAAAATCAATATTTTTAATTAGATTTTTATTGTAAATAATAAAAATAATTTAATAATGACTATTAATGACTATATAATGATTATATATAATTACAATTATCATTGTCAGACTAATATACAGTACAGTATAATATTTAAGTTATACATAACAAACAAATTAAAAAAAAATATTTGGTATATAATTATGCTTTTTTTAAAAAAATGTAAATATTATATATATGAGTATACATTAAATAATATATATATATAACATATGTGTAAAATATATAATTTATATTATGAATCCACAATAAATATTATTTTTTATTATATAATAATGCAATAATATTTTATTGTTTTGTTAGTTATTGATTGATTGATTGATTTATATTTTTTTGGCACAATTGAAATAACCCGTCAATTAATTTATTAATTTGTAAATATTGTATATATATTAGGGTTTGGGTTGCATCGGGTCTCGGGTCGGGTCGACTCACTCACACACTCACACACACACACACAACTACACCCACCCGTCCGTCCTCTTTAATATTTCGGTCTAATTTTCATTTGTGCCGCTTTCAGGTGCTGCGAGTGTTTCCACGAGTGCCACTGTATGCCCTGCCAGACATGCTGGCGCCCAGTGCGGCCATAGTAGGGTGCAGTCAACAGTGCACTCTGGCAATTATGATACCACCAGCCGGCCTGCAATTTCAGGGCACAGTTATCCCGACTGATCAGATTGTTGTTGCGATCGTGTGTGGAAAATAGCGAACCATTGTGTGCCAGCAATGACTGGCCGACGGTAGTGTTGGCCGATATTGACTGACCTAACTGTTGTCCGCATTAATAGACACCAATCCAATCCAAGTGTTACAATCAATAGGTTTAGTATTATAGTATAACACTTACGTGCAGCCGATAGTTGTCCGATTCGCCGCCGACCCGAAAGCCGTCGTATACTATGGATACATAGTCGCCGTCAAACGATTCCAATTCGACCAGCAATTGATGATTGCCGACGGCCGTCATCTGATGGACAGATTCCAAGCCCAGCCAAAATTCGCCGGTATCGCGATCGCCGAAACCGTCCCGATAGCCGGTCCACGATTGCTCGAAACTGATCCGATAGCGCGATCGGCCAAAATCGCCGCGTCTCAGTATAACCTGATTTGGTAATAATAATAATAATAATAATGGGGTTTATTAGGGCACCGGTAGTAACTAATGCTGACTAATTATAGATATTAACAAACATACCGTCCAACCGCCGCCGTTGTCGCTCATATCGCAATAGACGCGCAACAGTCGCGAGTTGGCCACCGATATAACATAAACGCCGTCACAGTTGGCGCCACTAGTGTACAGTTCACCGCAGCTTTTCGGTGCCAATAAGTGTGACGATCGTTGGCAACTGGAAGCGCCCAGTGGCCGATTGGCCAGTCGTATGGTTTTGCGTTGACTACTGGCGGTAAACTCTACATTACCGCTGCTGCTGCTGGCGTTGTGGACAATCACCGGCGGTGTGTTATCCGGCAAAATACTTCGGGCCTTCAGATTTGGATGACTACCCGCTGCCGACGTCGCAGCCGTACATTGACTGACATATTCCTCCAGTTTGCTGCCGATGATAGACATTTCGTTTTCAATGCGGACACCAATCTGTTCCAAATGGACGTCCATTTCGTGTTTAATGGCCGTCATATTGACGCCATTGGTTGGTCCACATTGTTGTTGCTGTTGTTGTTGTTGTTGATCAGTATATATACTATCAAACACTTTGTCGCTGATCTGCTGCTGTTGTTGTGGACGATTAGCCTGTTTTTTATCTGAACACTCGGCCCGTATATCAAGCATTTCCTGATTGAACGTATCCAACGTTCCCAATATATCTTTACCGATTTGGCCGACACCGGACACATCGCCCCGGATCCTGGCCTCCATAATACTCATCTGTTCCAATACTTTCTTCTTCAACTCGTCAATCTGATCTGAACCTTCACCGTCGCCATCATCACCGTTACCGATATAGCCGCCACCGACGGTACCTGACCTCGATCTGACCCCTTTCAGCAAACCGTTAGCGTCTTTACTTAGATCATAGGTATCGAAGACAACATTCATCAGCTTCCGTAGTTTGGCATCGCTATCGTTGCCCACTTTGATCACATTGTCGGCCACATGATTGATCCGATTGTTGATCGTAGTCTCGGCTGAATCCATCTTCAGTTCCATGGCTTGCAGCCGATCGACCAACAACTGGTTGGCCAGTCGATGATTGTCCATTGAGTCGACAATTTTATCGACTTTAGTGGCCAGAGTCATCAATCGCATCTCCATTACCGTAGTTCGCTGGTCAAACTTATCAATTGCTTGCCATATCTGGTTTACCGTTTTCTGGGTGTCCTCCATAATGTCACGTTTGCGGCCTTTTTGGCCATCAATTGACGTAACAATTGTCGCAACTATTAGCAGATAATGGTAACAGAGTTTTGCCATTTCTTTTTGTCGATTGATTGGTTAGTTGTATGGTTTAAATGGTTGATCAGGTAATCAAAAAATAATTGGTTTTAAATTGAAGTAAAAAAATATAACTTCCGTTTCTCTTAGAGGTCAAAAAAAATAATGATTTATTTTATTAGTAGTCAATATATATATCATTATTATTACTAGTAGTAGTATTTAGTAGTACTTTCTAGTAATAGTTAATAATTTTTTAGTCATATATATATTTATTAGTATTATTAGTATCATTTAGGTGTATGTCTATTAAAATGTGAGAAAATTTATATTATTATTAATAAAAATAATGTTATTAATAATGAATGATGAAAACATAAATTTTTCTCAACTCAAGTGTTAATAACATTTAGATAATATAATAATTATCTTAAATATAATAATACAGTAGTTATAAGTTAAAACTCTATATCAAATTATTGGTAATAATATCATTATTAAAAGTCAACTAAAACTTTATATATTAAACTTAATATGCGATAAATGCGATAAACATTTCAAGTTTGGGGAAATGTATGTGTGTTTGGGAAGTAACCAAATTTTGTGATTAACTGATTACTACTACCACTACTACTAATAATAATTAGTAAAATCAATAAATATTTAATTTATATTAATACTACTGGTGCTTACATTTCAAAAATTAAATTGTTAAAATAGTACAGTAAACTATACAGTTTACTGTACTATTTTATTAATCAATTTATTATCAATCAGTTAGTTTTCAGGTCCCCCCCCCCTTAACTAATCATATTATAAATTATAATACAATATACTGTATGATTCATATATTTTTATAAACTTAGATTTGTATATACTGTATATATAAGTTTAAGTTAATATATATTTATATAAAAATTTATATATATATATATACTAAACACTTTCTCTTCCCAATTAGTAATTGAATTTATTATTTAAAAAAATATATTATGTTTAACTGATTTTAGTTTTCTCATCATTACTGATACTAACCAACAACAAAAAACATATACCGTATAAGTCAGCAAAAAAATTTGGTTTTTTTTGGTTGGGTTCAAAAATCAATTTTTATAAATAATCGTTAATTTATATATAAATCTAAACTGTATATACAGTTTAGATTGCATACATGTCACAACAGTCATGTCAATCAATACCATTCAATATAATCAATTAATTAATAAATAAATAAATTTTTATTAAAAAAATACACATTCAAGATATTGTCACAATTGATAATATTTGTGAACACTATTTAAGATAATTTAATATAAATATATATATATAACTGTCTAATTTTAATCATGGATTTTATATATAGGTATGCTTAGTAACACCATCACAATTGGCCGGTTAGATTATCGATATATATAGAGAGAGAGAGAGGGGGGTTCGGTGAGGGGGGCTAGTAGTTTTTTACCAATCACTTTGAATGATATTTTTTATTAATCAATTCAATTAAACGACTAAATTGATTGATAATTACGCCAAAAAAAATAATTAATACTATCAATACATGATGTATATCACACACACACACACACACACATAAAACTATTTAAATAAATTATCAGTTAAATAGATGATAAAATTTAAATGTTTAAACACAAAAAAGTCAATAATAGTAATTAAATATTTTTTTCCCATCAAAATAATTTTTTAATAATATGTAGTTATACGATATACTTATACCTTAATATTAAGGATCAATTAAATTAAATAAAATAAAAATTATTGACACAAAACAAAAGTAAAACTTTCCATATTTTTTTGGTAAACCATCAGTTGATATGATTATTATTATTATTACTAAACTTATTATTGAATTTTTATGTTTGATTTATTGAGTCTCTCTCTCTCTCTCTCTCTCTCTCTCTCTCTCTCTCTCTCTCTCTCTCTCTCTCTCTCTCAATGTCAATGTTTTTTCAAAAATCATATAAATAAATATATATATATATATATATATATCACATAATACTTGATATATTGATATAAATCGATAGAAAAAGTTTGGTTCAATTATTTTATAACGATATATATTGTTTTACATACAAACAATAGTACAAACAATATAACAATATTATTATTACAATTATTATTAGTATTAATATCAATGAAGCCTTTATTTCCGATACTAATTATTTGGCAAAAAAAAATTTTTTTGTTGTATATTAATAGCATTTTTTGTTTGTTTGGTTGTTTCATATACTATACTTATATTTTATTTGTATATTTTTTTAATTAGTTAGCACTGGTATGTACTACTAAAGTATTGTAGTATAATTGTTATCATAGAGGAACTGTATGCCAGAAACAGAACACAGGGATGTATTAAATATATGAGTGACCTCTCACTCTCTCTCTCTCTCTCTCTCTCTCTCTCTCTCTCTCTCTCTCTCTCTCTTATCAAACATCAAAAAAAGGAAAGGCTTATAATAATAATAATAATTTTTATTTATTTATTTATTATTCAAAATGCATTATTAATTTACAAATTAATAATATCAATAGTAGTATACATGTATAATAATAATAATAATAATACATTTTAATAGCAAACAATCATCTGATTTGTAATTGAGTGAAACAAATGATAAGAAATAATATTAATATAATATATTGAATATAATAATAATTATTATTATAAAAAAATTGAAATTATAAAAAAGCGCCAAAAAATAATATATATATATATATATTGTTTGGTGTGGAGAGAGAGACAGGGAGGGAGGGGTGGGTGTGTTGGGAAGTCATAGTTTTACGATACACTCTCAAAGTCTTGCATTTTTGCCTGTATTTGAGCCAACTTTTCGCCCTTTTTCAGTCCAATGGCAAACGCATAGACACGACTGTCCACAACAATACCACGTTTGCTATATTCATTTAAACGATCGAGTAGGCCGTTAATCGGTACCTGGTGTACCTCGATTTCGGTATGTTTCTCATTATGATGGCCATTGATAAAACCGTTTTTAATCGGATCGTCGCCGTCGACCACCAACGATACCAATCGGACCTTTCCGTCGCACAGCTCTGTTATATATAGTCAGGTCATCCACAAAAAAAATTAGGGATCAGTTAGTTATCAGTAGATCAGGTTAAACATCAAATCAAAATTTATGTATAATATATACAAACCGGGATCTAATGCCGTTTCGGGACTAATATGATGAATATCTGTCGACTTATAGCCGGTATTGTTCTCAATGTCTTCGATGGCCACTTCGCCAGTCTCTTCATCGCTTTCTTCGTCGCTTTTTTCGTCAATAGCCGTATGTTCGACAATCTTTGCCGGAAACTCCAGGGCATAGGCCTTGAGTGTCGGCCGATATTGTTTGATTAGTAGCAAACAATCGCATCGGATGTGTTGCCTAAGTATGGCTATACTCAGGACACTGACTGTATCTTCAGTCGACTGTTGATTGTTACCGATTGTATACTTTTTTCGTATAATTTCGGCCGATTTCCGATTACCCGAATCGTCTTCAAACGTATATTTACTTAATTGCAGGGATTTGCCAGTAAATAGTAGTTTTTCGGACAACGGTTTGAATAGACTGGTGTCCCAACAGCGGTCATCGATGGATATGTCACTCATTTTGCGCATTGTTGGCATATGGAGAAGCACTTCTGTCATATTAGTCGTTGATGTCGGTGCTGGTGTTGGTGTCGGTGCTGCTGCTGATGATGATTTCTTATTGTTGTTGTCGATATCACTACTGTCGACCACTATTGACTGGGAACTGGTATTTATAATAGACATTTCGGTATAGTAGTAGTAGTAGTAGTAGTTGGGTGTTGTAGAAGTAGGAGGAGGAGTAGGACAAGTAGGTCTGGTTTGGGGTTAATTTTTTTTTATGGTGGGTTTCGTGTGTTAGATACGACACCGTCAAATGGGTTAATATACACACACACTTTATTGGTCTACAAAAATAAATTAATTAAATTTATACAAACAATCAAAATATATAAATAAAACCTAATTGTAAATAATATATATATATATATATATATATACTGTATATTTGAAACCAAACAAACAAATGATTCAATAAACTTATTTGATTTCAATGGCAATCAAAAAATTTCTATTAAAAGATATTATTATTAATAATAATAAGCTTATAATTTATATAAAGTCTTGCACTTTATATATTTATATATTTATATATTTTATGCGATTAAATCAAAATAAGTTTTTCAAATCAAAAATCAAAATCAACAACAAAAAAATGTTTATTGAATCGCACACTCGTTTAGCAGTGTATATATTATAAAAATTGTTTTTTAATATTAATATTAATTATACAGTAATATAAATAATATTTAAAAATATCGATTAGAAAAAAATTATTATTATTAATGCATTTAATTTTAAGTATTAGTTTACGTAATAAATTTTTTTTTCTACTATTGATAAGCCATTCAATCAAATGTATATCAATATGGATAGTCCAGTGGGTTGTTGTTGTTAACTGTTAACAGCGACTGCACGTGAAGGTTACCTATTGGGTATGGTTAGGGGGTTGGGGGGTATCGGTATATATATACATATATATGATATCGATTATGGAAAGTTATTGGGATAGGGAGGCGATGGGGGGGAGGGGAATGGTAGGCTAAAATAGATAGCAATGACTGAAAATGATGTTTTTTTATGTATATATAAATTACTTATAAAACGATAAGATTTTTTTTTTGGTAGTTGTCGTCGCCGTTTAGAAAGCAATACAAAAAAAATTAATAGTTAATCAATAGATATATATATATATTTATTTCAATACATTTATACTGTACATTGAGATATAAATATATATATAAATATATTAATTGATTACACATTTTTAAAAAAATAAGTTATCACTTATTTACCCAGTGATCACTGGTTTACATTATGGTTTTTGAAAGTTAATTATAGTTTTTTTTTATAGTTGTATATATTATAAACTTGGTTAATATAATATGATAATTATCTATTTGGATATTTCAACAGTTAGTTAGTTAGTACAGTATTTTTTTTTTATTAAATAAATACTAATTTGTATATTAATAATAATTATGGTGTCAACGGCACCGGCAATAAAAATTGTTGTCTCAATGAAAATATATAACAAAACAATATCTTATATTTGACTTTAACTTTAACTTAAAGTATTTTTTTTAAATTTTTTTGTATAACATGTGCCAAACACATGTTATTCATTGGCAAAAATACAATAAATCAATTAATTAAGTTTTTTTTTAAATAAAAAAAACCTCAATATTTGTTATGCAATATTACTAAATTATAAATGAAACTTATTATTATTATTACTACTACTACTACTAAATATAATTTTATTTTAGTGATATAAAAAAATGTTAAATTAATAAAAATTCACAATAGATAAGAAATAAATATTGTTTATTAGCATTAAATTGTGTTGTTTTTGTTGTAAATTATGGTTTAATTTTAGGAAAATTTTTATATTTATGCAAAATATATAAATTATATATTGATATATATATGCAATATTATAAAATTGTTTCACTAGTATACTAGTATTCAGGATATAGCTGTTATGATAACATACATGTATATTATAATATTAAATAAATTATTCAATTATGTAATATAAATATTTAAAGCTATTGCTTAGATATTACTTAAATCGGTCAATAAACCACATATTGTATATATATATTAATACTAATATAAATTTATATTAATATAGTATATATATATATATTTAGATATTATAATTCAGTATAAAATATATTAATAGCTAATCAATAGATTCTCTGGTATTTAATAAAAATAAATGATATTAGAAATTAATAACCTTATGAAATAAAACTCATATATTTTATATAAAAGTTTTTATTATTTACTGTATATTTACTGTAAGTATTATATCATTTTTAAGGCAAATATTTATTACAATTATGTCCATCAAACCCAATATAAAAATTATTATATATAAAAATCGATTTGCTATATTTATATGTTATATCTAAATATTATTATCTATCTATTTATATAAACTTGTCTAGTATAGTTTAAATATTTAATTAAAATAACAAAATTGTCATCAATAGACATGTTAAATATATATATATATATATATATTAAACCAAAGGTTATTCAAGTATTTTGAACTGTATTTACTGTTTATTACTATAGAGTTATATAATAATTATATACAATTAATTCAAAGTATTAAATATTTTTTTATTTTAGATTTTTTTTACTTATATTTAATTATTTCAATTATTCAATGCAAATATTATTTTCTCTATAAATTATATACCCTAATATTGCATATATTATTCAAACAATTTTTATATAATTTTGACTAAAAATTAATTTATAATAATAATTATTATAATAAAAATTACTAATATATTTTAAATTGAATAATTAAAACTAATATATATAATCTACAGTATATATTGGATGTTAATTATGAGATAATATCTAAATTAAAATTAAAAGTCCAAATTGAGTGCATTATTTTTTTTTAAATTAATTATTTAGTCTATTAATTATATATATCACATATTTTAACCAGTTAAGAATGCTAGAAAGCATTATCAGAAAAAAAACTTGACGGTATAAAATATTATGTTCGCAAATTAATTGTCATTTATAAGAAATAAACCACATTTATATAAAATTTTAATTTTATTTTAAACATCAAATATTAAATACAAAAGTATATTTAAAATAAGGATATAATAAATGTTATATATAGATTTATGGTTTACAATACATCGTAAATATCTTGATTTGGTTCAACACATTTTGTGCAAACAAAAGTGCTTTGTGTTGTGTTATTATCCTGCTGACAATTTTGATGAAATCTTTCACCACATTGTGTACAGCGAATCATATTATTATTAAATGTTTTCGAACACAAACAATGTAGAGTTGGTATTGTTATGTATTTGGATTTGGCTTCGGTATTTCGTGTAATTGGCAATGAAATTTGTCCTGATTCATACCATCTTTGTAATCTTTGACGCAAATTGAAACTATTTTCAGTTAGTCTTATTGAACTTGGATTAATACCAGAAATATTTAATGCCATATTCATTAAAGCATAAACACCACAATCATTAGAATTTGGCTGTTTTGTTACTCGCCAAAATTGATATTTTAATTGAGGTGTTATGTCGAGTTGTCTTATATGTGCACTTGCGACGCGTACAATTAATTCGCTAACAGATAATGCGTTAACCGAATCATAAACATTACATGTAATTGTTGTTGATGATGTATATTGAATATTGATGTAAATCCAATGATTACCAGTGTTAACAATATGGTGTAATTCTTGTCCAACATTAGTGAAATAATACTTAGGTTTTAAATATAGATAATTTTGTTGAAAACGATAAGAAGTTTGAAAATTAAGTAAGTTATTATTATTTGCTTGATTGCTAAAAATGACAGCCATTCCATTTGTAATTAGAGAATCGTTTAGCCATCCACTGTTTTCTGATCCATCAAGTAATCCTAAATCACTTGTTACAAGATCTTCATGTAAATAAGTATTTTTTGCCTTTGAAAGCCAAATATTATTTGGTAATTGATGATCTTGTAATTGCGTGTGCTTTTCTATATCTTCTTGTGATAGTCTTAAAGCAGTTATTTTAGAATCTTTCACTTTTAAATAATCTTCAATTGTTTCTTGAGATAATTTAGTTAGTACAACTGAAGATTCTTTAATATCATCTAATCGGTTGTCTTTAAATGTAGCAGCAAAATGACTTTGTTGTGATATTGGTTTTAATGTATTATTAAGATCGTTTTCTTCATTATTTGATGAGTAACTTGATTGAGAACTAACGTCAGTAACACATTCGCTATCGCAAACATCAATCCAAAATGGTATGTGATAGCTTCCATAAAAGTCATACTGATAAATTTTATCATTTTTATTACTTGTAAAAATATAATCAATTTGATTTCTATAATTAGTTGTAACTATATCATCTGATATTAAATATGTCCAATTATATGTTTTATTAGTTAAATTAACTAATGTTTGTCCGCTTTTAGTAGAATAATCAACATTGAAATCGCCACATATTATAATATGTTGAAAATTTGATGTCTTATTAGAAATGTTATTAAGTATATTTTTGAGAGTATCAAATGGAAGACCAGATGATAAATACACACCAACAACTGCAATGTTATAAAATTTGACAAAAGAGATTTCATAATGCCAAGTGGGTTTGTCATTACTATCCATGACAGAGCAAACAAATGCTGCATTAATAGACTTCTTAGCATATATAGCAACGCCTCCATTTGCAATTGTAGAATTTTCTAAGTAAACATGGCTTATAGCTGACAGTTCACCAATATTAGGTAATAAATTGTATTGACTTTTTATTCTTGTTTCTACTAAAATTAGCAAATCAGATGCCAATATGTTGTCATCACTTTGTAAATCTAAATGATTTTTTCTAAATGACTGAACATTTAAGTAAGTAATTGAATAATCATTTTGTACTGATAGAGATAAAGGTTTAATTAATAATTGAAGTTTTGCTTCTGTTTGTAATCTTTGTATTTCATTGAAGATTTCTCTATCACTTTGTTTTGGCTTCAAATTTTCAATTAATTTAAAATCTCCATCCAAGTATAATCCATTAATTGATGTTACTCGAGAACATGCAGTATAAATTAATTCTCGAGGCAAATGTTTAGTTAAATTAACAATAACTCGTTCAAATGTTGACCCCTGACTTTTATGTATTGTCATAGCTTCACAACACACTAATGGAAACTGTGTACGAGTTACGTTTACATTAAGAAATCCACCAATTTGAAAATCTTTCTTTATTGGTACAATCGGTGTCCAAGTCTCTGGAATAAAATTTAGTTTAATATATTCTTTGTACTTTCGGCGAATTTCAAATCCAGAATTTTTTGGAAATTGTATCCATATTGTTTTAATATTTGCAGTATATTTATCTTTATCTATTCTCATTAAAGTACCATAAGCTCCATTAAATAAACCATCAGAGACATCAACATTGCATGTAATCATATATTTTAATCCAATTTTAAAATTTATATTACTCATTAACCCATTTGTATCTTGATATGTCATTTTTTCAATTTTTTCAATAATTTTTTGTCTGTCACTTATATTTTTATATCCTTTTATATCATCAATAGCTTTATTATCAATTAATTCGCCAACTTTTTCTTCGACTGCTTTTGAATTATGTAATGCTACCTCATTATTAGTATAATATAAACAAACTGATTCATTTTTGAAAGAATCTTTAACATTATAGCGAGATTTAAGTAAATTGATGTCACTTTCAGTTAAGGCAGATTTTGCAAGTCTATTCAAACAATCAACAAAATCAATGTCATTTTTTTGTCTCATCACTATTGATAATTCATATGATCTGAATTCTCTCCATAAATAAGGACCGATTATTGCGTTATATCCATCTTTTGATTCTTTAAATGGCCACCCACCACCAACTGGTTTTGCTTGATGAAGATCTCCAATCAACAGTATTGAAATTCCACCAAATGGCAATGTATTTTGAAATATTTCTTTTAGTCTTTTGTCGATCCAATTAAATATTTTATTACTGCAAAGACTTATTTCGTCTATAACTAATAGTTTTAAATCTTTTAGTTTACAGCGCATTGTATTTGATGTATCGGCAGACAATTTATTCAAATTTCCACCAGATATCTGTTGATGGGGAAAAGCTAACGCAGCATGTAATGTTATTCCATCAACATTCCATGCTGCTTTTCCAGTGTATGCTGTTATCAATATTTTAATTGAATCCAAATCTGTTCCAGGTATAGTGTTTATAAAACGAAGTAATGATTGATAAATACATTTGAGCACATGGCTTTTACCAACTCCAGCGGATCCCATTAATATTATATTAAATGGAATTTTTCCCGTTTTAAAGCGATGTAGAATATCCATAGTAATGTTGCGTTGTTCTATATTTAATGATCTCATCATTTTTCTATATTCTTCTTCATCAATTATTTTTGGAACAGATATCCTTTCAATATAAGATTTGGATGTGTTTTCATTTGACTTGTCAGATTCATCAAAAATGTTAGCAATAGGAGATCTAATATTTAAAATTTCATGTTCTTTAGAAATTTCTTCTTCCTTAGAATTTTCATTTATATCGTTTTCATCATTTTCTTTTTCATTATCATTGATGGCGTCAAATAATTCTGTTTCTAATAATTGTGGATCAAATAGTTTTAAATTTTCTTTTATTATTTCGATATTGGATTCGTATAATTCTTTGCATTTGTCTTCTTGAAGATCATTTTCTTCATCATTCCAATGAAAAAACAACATTACCATTGAACGATAATAATTAATTGGATCATTTTGTTTATTATATTTTTTGTAGCGAATGATTTTCATTTTTTGTCTTTTTTTCATAAATCCCATTTTATTATCAAGGACTATAATATTTGGCAATGAACTTTTGACATCACTTTCATCGTTAGATTCATCATCGTCAAAGTCAATTTTATCTGATTCGAGAATTTTTGAAGATATTGACTTGCAATAGTTATATGATGCTGCAAATTCAGCTAAACACAAATTATTAACTCGATCAATAATAACTGGTCTTGCCATATAATGATCTATAAGTCCTTTTATTGATATATCTTTCGAACCACTTGGCAATTCTTCTAAATCTTTTCGGGATTTCAATATTTGAAATCTTTCATTTGGGGGGCCATTATTAATAAATATTGTAACTCTTGACATTCGAGAAATATCCATACTCAATGCGTGATAAACAGCTTCTTGAGCCGATATTTCTGTTCCATTAACTAAAGTGTTGGCTAAATGACGTACTTGTTCTTGAATTGTTTTGTTTCCTTTCTTTGCTTCTTCTGATGCTTGTTTTAATAATAGCGACATTCCACGCATAGATTTACTTATATAGGCACATAGATATTTAACACACGCATATGGATGAAGGCAATATTGTATATCAATATTAGCACGCCATAATTTAAACCAAATTAGATTGTATGCGTTAATATTAACCGCATTTGGTTGACGTTTTAAAAATATCTCTTCGCGTTTGATAGAAGATCTGATGGCATCAATATAATCTGAATGTGACAATTTGGTCATTTTAAGAAAATCGTCAAATGACATATAATTAACAATATTTTTGTTTTCTTTTTCATCAAATGAATTTAACAATTTTTGAATAGAATAAAAGTTGTCTTTATGTTTCTTTTTGTCTTTATCTAAAACATTTTCATCCAATGGTTTCAATATTTTTGTTTTATTCATTGGCGGCATAGGAAATCGATAACGACACGTATTCTTTACTTTAAGACAATTTTCTTTATGTCGATGTATTTGCAACGAATTAATAAGATTTGTTGTGTCTTCATCAACACATTGTGTATCTTCTTCGTCATCTGTATCATAATATGCTGTTGTTGATGTCGATGTGATTTCATCAATAAAGTTTATTACATCTACTTCGCTGTTAACATTATTTTTATCATATTTTGGGGCATCAGATAACCAAAGAAGTCCGTGAATGTGTGGCGAACCTCTATGTTGAAATTCAACACGATAATAACTTTCGATAACACGTTTATTTCCAAAAGCTACTCCAGGTTTTATTATTAGATTGAAAAAATTTCGATATCTGTGTTCAAAATATCTGCTTGAAGTCACTGGATCTCGCCTTATTAATAATAACTTTTCTTCTCTTTGAAGATTGTTAGCTTCTTCTAATGTTAATGACATATTATTTAAAACTTTGCTTAAAATAACCAGTAGTTCATCCCAAGATGATTCAGCAGCGGATAAAGTAAAAAATAAAGTAGGCAATCCAAGTTGTCGTATCATTGCTATGGTTTCGTCACGTTTTTGTTCCCAATAAGATGGACTTGTTCTAAGTTTCGACATGCTTTTAAATGCCTTGTCTGATGCAATAGCTTGATTAACTTTAGTGCTGTCTAGCGCATCATTAACTGACCATTCAGATTGTCCTTTTATTTTTCGTTTAAAAATATTTGTTGCACTTATAGCCTCATTCCATTGTTTTCGTTTAAATGTAAAAAAAAGATATGGAATATTTTCAGCACATCGGCGATCATATCTTCTTAATTCTGATTTTGCGAAATCTGCGACTGAAAATCGCATAGTTTTGGTAATTAATGGGCGTTCTTGTCCGGCAAATAGTTTAGGAAATGCCAATGAAGCTGCATTAATATCAATCAAAATATTTAAAGGCTTTTTTCCTTCCCCAGGAGCGTATGCTACTCCAACTTGTGGATCTTCACTATCCCAAAGAGTATCTAAGCATCCAACATTATCAGATTCGTCATCATTAATGATAGCAGTCTTTGTGTCTTCTTCTAATTCATTTATTTGAGAAAAGTCTTTGGGAAATCGTTTATACCAGTCTTGTTTTAGTTTAACACCAGCATTTATATAGGCACTTTGTTTAATCAAAAAATTAAGTGCTATCTTTAACTCGTGAGGTCTAACAGTTTTATACAAGTCTTTGTTATCTAATCGTGAAGGATCACTTATTCGTCTTTTTAATTGTACTCTTATAATGTGCAATTCATCGTCAATTCTTGGCAATAATGGAAGCATTGAATTTGGATCTACTGGAACGTTTACAACGTTTCCTTTCATTTTATACTGACCACCTCTTGGTAAATGTAATATTGTTTCGAATATTATTCGTGCGGACACCATCCTTTCTTCTAAGTCATTAAGACTATTAAGACATTCTGGTATTTCTGGAAACATCAATCCATGAGATAAAGATAATCGAGGAATTTTTGCTTTTAATATGTCTTGATAACAGGTATTGCAAAATTGACAATTTTCTTTTAAATTAAAGAAATCGATTTGTGTTTTCTCATTGTCATTCAATTTTATGAAATTAATAATGTTAATAGGACGAATTTGAGTTTTAAACCATAAACATCCACAACAAGAACAGATTTCTGTCGGACCATATAACTTTGCTTCTTCAAATTTTTTGATATTTGAATGATTTTGTTTTATTTCTTTAATTTGTTTTTTAACATCTTTTTCACGATCACGTGTCTCTTTATCTTTAAAACGTTTATCAGCCATTCTTTGTTTATTGGCTTCTCTTTCACGATCACGTGTTTCTTTATCTTTTAGACGTTTTTCAGCCATCCTTAATTTATTTGCTTCTTTTTCACGATCACGTCTTTCTTTATCTTTAAGACGTTTTTCAGCCATCCTTACTTTATTTGCTTCTTTTTCACGATCACGTGATTTTTTATCTTTAAGACGTTTTTCAGCAATTCTTTTTTATCTGCCGAATTTTTTCGCTTTTTTTTAACGACATCTTCGTTTCCTGAATCAGACATGATTTTTTATCTAAAAAATATTTATTTGAAATTAATTGTTTTAATGTGACCAAATATTTAATGTTGACGCAATTAATAATTTAGCACAAAAAACAAAAATTAAATATTTATTTAAATATTATTTTATTAGCACTAATTCACTGTAATTATAAAATTAATTAGACTTACATGTTGTCTCTTCGATGTCTCGACTCGAACTGAAAATTGAAATTAATTTTTCTCTATTTATAGTGATATTAAATGTTGACGCAATATTTAACGTTGACCCAATATTTAATGTTGACCAAATATTTAATGTTGACGTAATTAATTATTTAACAAACAAAACAAAAATTAAATATTTAAATATTATTATATTAGCACTTATTCACTGTAATTATAAAATAAATTAGACTTACATGTTGTCTCTTCGGTGTCTCGACTCGAACTGAAAATTGAAATTAATTTTTGCCTCTATTTATAGTGATATTAAATGTTGACGCAATATTTAACGTTGACCCAATATTTAATGTTGACGTAATTAATTATTTAACACAAAACAAAAATTAAATATTTATTTAAATATTATTATATTAGCACTTATTCACTGTAATTATAAAATAAATTAGACTTACATGTTGTCTCTTCGGTGTCTCGACTCGAACTGAAAATTGAAATTAATTTTTGTCTATTTATAGTGATATTAAATGTTGACGCAATATTTAACGTTGACCCAATATTTAATGTTGACGTAATTAATTATTTAACACAAAACAAAAATTAAATATTTATTTAAATATTATTATATTAGCACTTATTCACTGTAATTATAAAATAAATTAGACTTACATGTTGTCTCTTCGGTGTCTCGACTCGAACTGAAAATTGAAATTAATTTTTGTCTATTTATAGTGATATTAAATGTTGACGCAATATTTAATGTTGACGTAATATTAATGTTGACGTAATTAATTATTTAACACAAAACAAAAATTAAATATTCATTTAAATATTATTATATTAGCACTTATTCACTGTAATTATAAAATAAATTAGACTTACATGTTGTCTCTTCGATGTCTCGACTCGAACTGAAAATTGAAATTAATTTTTGTCTCTATTTATAGTGATATTAAATGTTGACGCAATATTTAACGTTGACCCAATATTTAATGTTGACCAAATATTTAATGTTGACGTAATTAATTATTTAACACAAAACAAAAATTAAATATTTATTTAAATATTATTATATTAGCACTTATTCACTGTAATTATAAAATAAATTAGACTTACATGTTGACTCAATAATTATTTATATAATATAAATGTTGACTCAATAATTATTTATATAATATAAATGTTGACAATAATTATTTATATAATATAAATATTGACTCAATAATTATTTATATATTATAAATGTTGACTCAATAATTATTTATATAATATAAATGTTGACTCAATAATTTATATAATATAAATATTGACTCAATAATTATTTATATAATATAAATGTTGACTCAATAATTTATATAATATAAATGTTGACTCAATAATTATTTATATATTATAAATGTTGACTCAATAATTATTTATATAATATAAATGTTGACTCAATAATTTATATAATATAAATGTTGACTCAATAATTATTTATATATTATAAATGTTGACTCAATAATTATTTATATAATATAAATGTTCTCAATAATTATTTATATAATATAAATGTTGACTCAATAATTATTTATATAATATAAATGTTCTCAATAATTATTTATATAATATAAATGTTGACTCAATAATTATTTATATATTATAAATGTTGACTCAATAATTATTTATATATTATAAATGTTGACTCAATAATTATTTATATAATATAAATATTGACTCAATAATTATTTATATAATATAAATATTGACTCAATAATTATTTATATATTATAAATGTTGACTCAATAATTATTTATATATTATAAATGTTGACTCAATAATTATTTATATAATATAAATGTTGACTCAATAATTATTTATATAATATAAATGTTGACTCAATAATTATTTATATAATATAAATGTTGACTCAATAATTATTTATATAATATAAATGTTGACTCAATAATTTATATAATATAAATATTGACTTAATAATTATTTATATATTATAAATGTTGACTCAATAATTATTTATATAATATAAATATTGACTCAATAATTATTTATATATTATAAATGTTGACTCAATAATTATTTATATAATATAAATATTGACTCAATAATTATTTATATATTATAAATATTGACTCAATAATTATTTATATATTATAAATATTGACTCAATAATTATTTATATAATATAAATATTGACTCAATAATTATTTATATAATATAAATATTAACTCAATAATTATTTATATATTATAAATATTGACTCAATAATTATTTATATATTATAAATATTGACTCAATAATTATTTATATATTATAAATATTGACTCAATAATTATTTATATATTATAAATATTGACTCAATAATTATTTATATATTATAAATATTGACTCAATAATTATTTATATAATATAAATATTGACTCAATAATTATTTATATATTATAAATATTGACTCAATAATTATTTATATAATATAAATGTTGACTCAATAATTTATATAATATAAATGTTGACTCAATAATTTATATAATATAAATATTGACTCAATAAATATTTATATAATATAAATATTGACTCAATAATTATTTATATATTATAAATATTGACTCAATAATTATTTATATAATATAAATATTGACTCAATAATTATTTATATATTATAAATATTGACTCAATAATTATTTATATATTATAAATATTGACTCAATAATTATTTATATATTATAAATATTGACTCAATAATTATTTATATAATATAAATATTGACTCAATAATTATTTATATATTATAAATATTGACTCAATAATTATTTATATAATATAAATGTTGACTCAATAATTTATATAATATAAATATTGACTCAATAAATATTTATAAAATATAAATATTGACTCAATAATTATTTATATATTATAAATATTGACTCAATAATTATTTATATAATATAAATATTGACTCAATAATTATTTATATATTATAAATATTGACTCAATAATTATTTATATATTATAAATATTAAGTATAACAAAATGAACAGGTAAAATCATACTTTTGCCGCCATTATTATTTAAAATAAAATAATAATTTTGATCTATTATATCTTATTTTTGATGCTCTTCTTTGATAGAATTCTAAACGTTAAAATTTTTACCTAAAATTTTTTACTTTGGCCGCCATTTTCTCTATGTTCCCGAAGAGATATCAAAATTTTAATGCATATTTTTATGCTTACTTTTGATGCTCTATTCAAATCTATACTTAAAAAAATTTTCTTAAAATTTTCTTTACTTTGGTCGCCATTTTGTCTATGTTCCCGAAGAGATATCAAAATTTTAATGCAACTTTTCAATACATTATTAGTAGTCCTCTAACCGAATCTGAAGTCAGAATTTCAAAATTCGCAAAAAAAATGCTACACACACACACACACACACACAAAAAAGGCTCGTATAGATTTCAGAAAACAAAACTTTTCAAGTTTTTTTTGAATATATGTTTATATATATATATTCAATAAATATTTTTTAAGTACATTATTACGACAATATGCCATTGATTTATCATATTTTTTATATAAAAAAATTAAAAATACGTTAATTTATCGAAATTATTTAGTTATTTCATTGCTATTACAGGGAGGATATCGATGCCCAACACGTGAATTACTACACGTATTATTATTATTATTTTTTAAAAAAATTTTGTACTAAAAGATAATGTACTCAACTGTACACATGTTCTCCAAAATTGATGATTAAATTGAATTAAACTTTTTTATAAAAAAAATTTTTTTTGCTCAACAAAGTCATTGATTGATTGAGAAAAAAAATTTACTTAAAATTTCAAGTTTAATATATTTAAAAACAATATTTTTAATAAAACAACCAATGTCATTTCATTATAGAAAATATATATAAAATTTTCCATTTTTATTATTAAATAAATATTGATACATATTTATAAATTACTAGTAATATTTTTAAATATTAGATATAGATAATGCATCCTATATATTAGATATATATATATACTGAAAATTAGTTAATAATTTATTTTTTAATCAATTAAGTTATATTTTTCATTTTTTTAACAGTAATTATCTATCAATAAATGATAGTTCACTTAATTTGCACATGTGTTTCATGCAAAATATTAATGAAATATATTTTTTTCAAATATATAGCTTTAATATATATATTTTATAAATTTATAAATTATATTAAATTCTAATTAATTTAATAATAAAAAATATATATAGTTATTAATACAGACAAAAAAAATAATATATTTTAATAATTTTAAAGCTATTATTAATATCTATTGGAAATAATATTCAGTTAAAAGATTTATTTCTATAAAAAAATTGTTTACTAATAATTAGTGTATTGATTAATAATTTTTTATACTCTATTAAATAGTTGTTATAATAGTTGCTAAAAAACGTCAAATAGTTGTTAAAATAGTTATTTAAACTGTATTAAATAGTTGTATATAATTGCCAAAAAAGCCAAATAGTTATTGAAATAGTTATTTATTTTCTTATAAATATTTCAACTGATATATAATTTACTTGTTTTCAGCATATTTACAAAAATGATTTATATAAATAAACTAAATATTTCTATTGTTAAAAAAGTAATATGAGTTGATAACAGTTTACACATTTTATATAATTTATATAACTATTACTTTTTGTTTTTACATATATTTGAGCAATATTTTAAAATTTAATGCTTATATTTTTCAAAATAAATGAAATAGTTATTTATAAGTTTTTATAGTTGCTAACCTAACAAATAGTTATTTATAGTTATAATAAAATTTCGGAAATAGCGTCCACTGGTCAACTTCGGTGGACATACTAAGTCCCAGTTATAAGCGTTAAACCGACAAAATAATTTTTTTAGTTGGAAATCAAGACACTACTAATAATTGATTAAAATGTAATAAAAATGTTTGTTTCGATATATGTTTTTTAAATAATATATTAATAACTAAATTATTTATATATCTACAAAAAATAAATTAATATTAGCTAAATATAGTTTACATTATAAAACTTATGTTCAAAAAAAAATCTTATGATAATTTTTTTCATAAGCAAATATTTTTCAATCAACATAAGCAATATATTTGTCTTTATTTTTAAATAAATTGATAAAATTATATTTCATCTAAAAATATAATATAATTTTTCCATTAAAATGTTGATCACATGAATATATATATATATATACATTTATTTGAGTTTTATATCAAAAATAATGGTTAATATAATATATATATATATATAAATATTGAATTATGTTTTTTTGTTTGTTTGCCAATAATATAGAAATTATGTTTTTATTATTATATGCAATAATTTACTAATAAATTTGAATTAAAATATTATATTATTAAAATAATTTTAATGATAAAATATTATGTTACATATTTTATTGCCAACAAAATTCAATGTAAATGTTTGTTTTTTTATATATTTTTCAAATAAACTTTTTTTTAATGATAATAAAAGTAACTTAAATTTATTATTAGTTTAATAGTAATAATTGTTATATTATTAATAGTAGTTTTGTGAAATATTGTATATATTAAAAAAAAAACATATTTCAATTTAATAATAAATAAATTATTGCAATATTGTTGCTATAATTTTTTTGATAAACAGTATATATCTATATTGTTATACTATTTTTACTATTAATTATTATTATTATTTTATAGTCATAAATAAAATCAAAAAAACTTATGTGTTTTTTTCTATCCATTAAATGACAAATGAATTTTTACGTTTTGTTAATAATTTAATGATAATAATAATAATAATTATTATTATTATTATTATATGTTTGTCATTGTTTTGTTGGTAAATGTTATATAAATAAATAATTATTTAGTTTTTTTTGTGTTTTGTATTTTGTTTGTCCCATTAATTTAGCCATATTTTTTCCGCTACACATTTTTTTTATCAATGCATCACTAATTTTAATGATTGATTCAAACAACAAAAATATATCTATATATATATAATTTTTATCATTAAATTTTTATTTATTTTTTTGTGTCTCAAAACTATTATGTAATACCATATAAATTAAAATTTTTATACCATAAATGTCTATGAACTTTGCCTGTCATTTATAATAATATTAATATAAATAAATAAAAAGTAGACAATAATCTATTAAATATAATAATTTATTTTAAATACTCTCTCTCTCTCTCTCTCTCTCTCTCTCTCTCTCTCTCTCTCTCTCTCTATACTGTATAAACATATTGTATGATATTGTTGTTTAAGTTTTATTTGAATATATATAATAATTTATATATATATATATATACTGTATATATACTGTATATTATTTATTTATACATATTATTTATTATACAACAAAATTTTTGTTTATTCTAGACAACAACAACAACAACAACAAACTAAGTGAGCACAGGTAGCTAAAAAAAATTTTAGAGTATTAATGTTTTTATAATCCTATATACCTGAGCTCTCAAATATGTATTATATGGTATTTAAGTATGTATTACATAATTACCAGTAAGTGAGTGTGTGTGTGTGTGTGTTATAAAATATATATTATAGTTGTCTTACATGTATATATATATATACTGTATATATAGGGTATAATAATATTTGACAAACAAAATTGTTTTTTAAATGTCTTATTTTTTGGTTTTTATTTTATTTTTTGGTTTGTTGTAATCATTAAATGTATTAAAACATAATAATTAAAGTCTATATAAACATATAGTATCTATAATTATAATAAATATTAATAATTTTGTTGTTGTATATACTATGCATTTAACATAACTATACTAATACAGTATATATTTACACAACAACACATATACAGTACTATTACATGACTTCATATAATATAAAAAATAATAATTAATTGCTATAAAATTATTTATACAGTACATACCAGTATAGTTAATATATGCAATTAGACATTTGAAAAAAATTAAATATATATAAGCAATTAAGTATTAATAGTTTACAAGCAAATAATAATAAT
Organism: Oppia nitens; assembly: GCF_028296485.1. Lineage (NCBI taxonomy): Eukaryota > Metazoa > Arthropoda > Arachnida > Sarcoptiformes > Oppiidae > Oppia > Oppia nitens. The sequence continues at coordinate 401,902 of NW_026533216.1, read as the reverse complement.
TTAAGACACACTATACTATTAGTATATAAATATACTGTATTTATTATACAGGTATTTCATGGCAATACTGTATTTGTTTAATAATATTGTAAACAATTTAATTTAATTACTAACAAGCACTGGTACTTTTTTTTAGCTCCGATATGTTGTTTTTTAACATGTTTTTTGTGTATAAATAGTAATACAAACATTTTATTTTGCTATATCTTAATTAACCTACCTGTGCAGTGTCATAATTTTTTAAAAACACTATTTATAATTATTATTATTAAACAATACCTTGATTACCTTGATATCAATTAGTAATTATATTTTAAAAATTAATTTATTTATACAAAACAATATAATCATTTAGATTAGTTACAGTAAAATATTTTTTGAATATTTATATAAATTATATTTTTAATTGAATAGTCATATAATAAACCATAATCATAATTTACATTAAATTATAGCTATATTTTATTATTTATATATAATATTTAGAAAATATATTTTTGTTTAAAAATATATAAAAAGCTTTGAAAAATGTTTTATTTTGTTTTTATAAATATATAAAAAAAATTAATTCATAAAATTATTTTAGTTTGCAATAACCATATATAAACAATAAACAATATATTTTAGTCATTAATTATTTAAAGAGAAAATATTTTTTCTAACTGTTAATTATTGCTAAAAATACTTTATTTTTATTTTGATGTTTTTATTTAATTTATCCAATAAAATGTTATTTACATAAATGTATTTTTCAATGTATTTTCAATTTATAATTTATAAACATATTATTATCCAGTTTAGACTTGTCTATTAGTGTCATTGAAATACAATATATTAATACTTTAATTAAAATGTATTATAATATACTATATATATAATATATATATTACTTGTATTATATGATAAATTTAGTCAACAACTAAAAATCTATAAATCATAACAAACTAATCATATTTCACATTCAAATTTATTTTTGTTCAAAAATAATATCATATTATTTATAAACTATAATTTAAATATTTAAAAATTAATAATTATTAACAATATTAATAAAAAAATTATTTACATTTATATTTAAATATCAAAAATTATTGTAGATATCATTTGTGCTGTTAAATCACATGAAATTAAATATTTATATTTCAAAATAATGTTTTTTGATTATATTTTATTTTACATTAAACTATAAAACTTTGCACTTTATTATTGTGCAAATAATTTTATGGAGATATATGTGTTTAATTAGAGCATAAATAGTGGTATTTTTGTTTGTTTTTTTTTAAATTTTTTTTGTTATAAAAAAATCAATTGTTTTTGATTACCCACATAATAATCTACCAGTGCACTAATAGTCAATAACTAACAAACACATAATATAATATATTTTATTAAAAAAAATTATTTATTACTTCATTAAACATTAATAATTATAAAAAATAATAAATAGTAGGAAAAATAATTGCAATTAATTTTGTTTTATAAATTAAAACTTAGTTTTTTTATTGCATTTAAAAGTTATTTTTAAAATTTCTTTTACAACTACTTTATATATTATATATATTTTAAATCAATTATATTATTATTAATAATAATAAACTCCTTATGTGTTTAAAAAAATTAAATTTTTACAATTTTTTTAGTTATTTTTTAATTTATTATATTATTTATTTTTATTTATATATATATAAATATAAAATTACAAATTTATTTTTTTTAATTTATATACTATAATAAAGTAATAGTAATATTTTTTTTCCTTATAATTGTATAGTATTTTTATACTGCATTACAAATAGTTTTTTTTTAATTTTATTAATTTAGTTGTACATCACATTTATGAAATATTGTTTGTTTTTTTTGTAAACTAAAATAATAATTAAAAATTAAAGTTAAAAATTAATCCAGGAGAGATTCGCCGTATATTTTTACAGTATATTATATATATATAAATTTATATAATAATAATAATAATAATAATCTATAATCATATCCAACATATGCACACACACACACACAGATCCAGTGGTTGATAGGACAGTGAGATAATTTAAAAATACCGGTGCTTGACTTGTAATAGTAAAGTATACAAATAATAACATTTTGTAACAATAATTGTTATAATGATAATAATAATAATAAATTTTATATATATATCTTAATAAAATCTAAATATGTTAAACACGTTTCAATCTCTCTCTCTCTCTCTCTCTCTCTCTCTGTGCTGTAATAATTATTAACAAAATTAAAAATAAAATTTTATAAAACTTTTTTTCAAACTAATTACACAATAATAATAGTGAATTGTTTTGTGACATCAATTTTCAAGCACCGGTATCTCTTCCTTTAAAAAAAATAAAAACATTAGAGAGAAAAATAAATCTTAAGTGTATTTTTCAATATATATAAAATAATTATATATATATATATAACTTATAAATTCAGTGCACATTTTTTTGTTTGTCAATTAAAAAAAATTATTTTGTGTATATAAAATAGATATTTTAAAAAAACAATTTGTGTATAAAAAAAAATAAAAACATTTATAAAAACATTTTATTTTTGGTGTCTGTGTTTTGTTGTCTAAACTAAAATTTTTGTATTAAAAAAAACCGCTATTAATCGCTAACAATCAAAAATAAAACAATTAGGTATATACTGTATATATATAATATTAATAAAACAAAAAATATTATACTATATTTTATCAATGATTTGATTCAATTTATTATTTTCACACACAACTAATATTAATAATTTTTATAAAAAAATGTTATTTTATATTATTATTAATTAATTAATAACTTAATATTATTTAAACGATTATTATTATTAGATATTATGATGTATTTGAAGTCAGATCCGTTGATTGATTTTTTTCTTTAAATTATAAAATTATATTAAAGTTTTAAAATAAGCACTTTTTTTCCTGAAAAACAACTTATATATTGTAAATATATTTGTAATTAAAGTTATTTTTTTATAATTATTTGTGAGATATTTGTTTTAAAGAGATTTGCACTCATTTTTTGTTTAACTTTTTTGTTTATCCATAAAAAACAATAACAACTTTTTTTTATATTAAAAAACATTATTAATAATAATAATAACTTTTACTCTCCAAAAAAAAATTATTAATAATAATAATTATTAAACAATTGATCACTTAATGGACGGTTATGTGTAAAGTATGTGTCACTGACGGACGGACAGGTAGTATATATATAAGTACTGCTAAACCGGTGCTGTCGACGGTGTACTCCTAGACGTTGTATGCGATCGCTGGGCTGGCGACGGCTGTCCATTGGGATTATAGCAGGCCATCGGTATTGTATTGTTGTGACCACTACTAGTTCGCGGTGACGGCTGTATTGAATAGCTGGCTGCCGACGATGTTGAGCTGCGCGGTTCACGGCCTCCGCCGAGACCACTATGACCTCCTGGTTGGTGATGATGTTGTTGCTGATGATGATGATGCATATGATGCGGATAGATCTGCGGCGATGGTTGCGAGCTAACCGAACCGCCCGCACCGATCTTGTACTGGCCGGTCGAGTCTAGACTGTGCCGGGACAGCGATCGCGAAGCGTTCAGACTGGACAGTGTAGACATCTTGAGTTTGGCCATATCTTCCAGACGGGTAATGTCGCTGAGCTCCTGGTAGTTGGCGTAGACTATCATCCAGACAAATACGTTGACACCGATTAGCAAAAACCAGATGATAAGCATTGCCTGATGATAGCCGAAGTACAGGTCGTTGACCAGCGACTGGAATATTATGGTTAGCGTACGCCAGGCGGTAAATACGGCCATTGCCCGCAACCAGTGGACAAACTTGATTTCATGCTCTTTGCGTAGGGCTGTCATCAGTATGAGCGACGATACCAGGAGATAGACAGCGCCGATAAACAGTATGACCGCAATGACCATCAGTGTCCGGCGTATGTGTTGATTGCCAGAGTAGACAAACAAGAAGCTGATACCAAAACTACGGAAATGTGTCGTACCGGGAGCTGCTTCGGCCAGACAGTAGGTGTCGAAGATGGCCAAACTGATCTGAAATAGACTTTCAATCAGCGTATAGATGGCGGCCAGGTAGCTGCCCTTTTGGAGATCGGTAAATATAGCGTTCCGGATGATCGGTCGACGCTCCCACCATTTAAGTTTTACTTTACGACTGCCGGCCATTGTCCGCGATCGGGTTGTCGCTATGGAGGTCGTACTGCGACCGCCGTACGAGTGTATAGATGACGGCATTTTTTTTGGTGGTTATGTCGGGTATAGCTGACGGGTTATATGTGTCGGGCAGTTACGGATGGGTGAGGAGGATGGTTGGGATGTTAGAGCCGTGTGAGTGTGTTTGTGTGGATCAGCTCTCTATTGATGAGACACACGCGTATCATATATTTGAGACAATCATTGTTATGATGTTGTGGTCAATAGTTTTTTTAAAACTGTTGTTCATCTGATGAGCGCTCAGGTAGGGTCTCAACAAAAAATTCAACATAAAAACTACTATTCAATGGTTGGATAGTTTTAAAAAAGTTGTATTGTTTTATACATATATTTTCAATTTATCCGATATGATGATGATGATGGGTTCATGGGTAACTGTGCAGCAATGATGCTTATGAGGGTATGATGCTGATGATGCTGGTGATGGTATCACCTGATGATGATGTAGTAGTAGTAGTAGTAGTAGTAGTAGTAGTAGTAGTTTTAGAAGTAGTAGTAGTAGTAGTAGTGACCATATGTGACACGACACGACACAACCAGTTGACACAACATATATATATATATATATAATTATATCTACTGTATAGACTATATATCTATTCAAACAGACAACTCCTTCATATAAATAACAACATATACATTGAGAAAAATGGCGTGAATTGGTTTAGGGCGAGGCATATATACAGAACAAACAGGTATACCGTATACCTGTCCCGCGTCACGTGACTCATCCATGCATAGGTGTGTGTGTGTGTGTGTATGTGTGTGTGTGTCTGTATTTGTATGTATGTGTGTGTCTGTATGTGTATGTATGTATGTGTGTCTGTATGTATATATGTGTGTGTGTGTGTGTGTGTGTGTGTATATGTGTGTRTGTGTGTGTATGCATTGCACAGGTGTTTGACGCACAGGTAGCACACACTGAGAGAGAGAGAGCAGACATTCATAGCCCCCCTCTGACACTACATACAGGTAACGTCACTGTATATGACTGCTTGTTTGTCTGTCTATATATATATAATATAGTAGACTATTTATGTGCTTATGTATATGTCTGGTGGTGTCACCACCATAATTATTATTTTGGTGACACAACCAAAATATCAGTGGCGGACACACACACACACACACACACATCATAGCATATAACTTACCCACAAAAACACACCTGTGTTTAGGTGTTTTCAAAACAAAACAAAAAAAAGTTTTTTTTTCTCTCTCTCTCTATAACTAACTAACTATATCTTTCACTTTTATAGTTTATTTTTTTTATATAAATATGATTTATATATTTAATTGTCTCACAATATAAGTTATATAAATTTTTTTGATAAATAAAAATAAAAACTTTTGTCACAAACAATAAATGGGAATTTGAAAACAATTTCAAACGACAAATACAATTGACTTTTAACACGAAAATTGTTTTTTTTAAAATAATGTTTTTTTACAAGACTAGACTTTTTTAAACTTATTGGTTGTTTGCGACACAAAAAAATAAAAAGTTTTTTGTTTTGTTTTTTTATTTATAATTTTCTGGTGAAACTTTATAATATATTATTTTATACAATATTTTAGACATAAATCAATTCTTTTTGTTTTTTGTTATATTTTTTGTGATACCATTTACTGATAGAAAACTAGTGCCAACTATTTTGGATAGTTTTTTAAGTATATATATATAAAGTATTGTATATAAAAATATTGAAAATTAAATTTACAAAACATTTATACAAACAAAAATAAAAAAAGTTTTCTATACTTTATTTTGTGTATGTATTTTTAAATTTCATAGTAAAGGTATTTAAACACTAAAAACCAAAATTATACATAATAATGAAAAATTGTATTTATTTTTTTTTTGTGACTATATAGGTATAAATTATACAGTATAATAATAATACTTTTTTAACAGTAAAAATACAATATTGTTTTTTTAGTATTGAAAAAATAAGGTTATCTATATGTGTTGTGTGTGGCTGTCATTTAGGTTTAACATTGATTATGATTTATATATATATATATGTGTGTTATATTACACACACACACACACACACACACACACACACACACACACACACACATACACACACACACATTATTGACAAAAAATATGTTTATATAGTTATGGTGTGTAATAATTTATAATAAAATATTATCACTAAATAAAAAATAAAATAATTCATGCATTTTTTATTGCACACACAATTCATTACTATTATTATTATAAATATAAAAATATTTCATTTGAAAATAAAAATGCATTTTAATTTAACATTAATCACATACACACACACATATATATAATATAAAAATTAAATACCATAAAATGTTTTTGTTTATAATTGATTAATAAATAATAATTATTTATTTTTTGAATAAAAAATATGTGTTTTATATATATTGTCAATAATTTTTTTGTGTGATTTTTTTTATTGTTGCTGTGATTGTAGTAATTAATAATTTTTTTTATTAAAATGTTGGCCGAAACTGAATCGGCCGACAGTCCACATATGGCCAACAATAATGATAATAATAATAATAATAATAAAAGTAATAATAATACTAATCATAATAATAGGAAAGGCCTATTGGAAACGGTTATCTGGGTATTGGTTCTCTTTCTAACCGTTTCCGTACCGTTTATGATGACATTAATAGGTGGGTAGTAATAGTAATAATAATAATACTTTTCAATTAATACTAACGGTTAAATACATGTAGTTATCCATATCATTCTGATCAGGTACTTAAACATACCTGTGCTTATATATGACTATCGTTACACACATATTTCAATTTGTAGATATATATGTGTGTACATATTTATGTGTGTGTATGTGTGTGTGTGTGTGTGTGTGTGWGTGTGAGTGTGTGTGTGTTTATGTGTGTGTTTATGTGTGTGTGTGTGTGTGTGTGTGTGTGAGTGTGTGTGTGTTTATGTGTGTGTGTGTGTGTGTGTGTGTGTGTGTGTGTGTGTGTGTGTGTGTGTGTGTGTGTGTGTGTGTGTGTGTGTGTGTGTTTGTCAATCAATTGTAACTATTGACAAATTTCTTAATAAAATTATACTATAAATTTCAATTTGTGATATATATGTGTGTGTGTGTGTGTGTGTGTGTGTGTGTGTGTGTGTGTGTGTGTGTGTGTGTGTGTGTGTGTGTGTGTGTGTGTGTGTGTGTGTGTGTGTGTGACTGTGTGTGTGACTGTGTTTTTGTCAATCAATTGCAATAACTATTGACAAATTTCTTAATAAAATTATACTATAAAAACTAATTGTAAATAATAATAATAATATTTATAAGTAATTATTTATATTAATTACTTTAGTAAAGTTTCTTTTATAAATAAAATTTAAAAAAACATGTTATTCAAGAAAATTATTATTAAAAATTAATGAATCATAATATAAATTCAAATTTGTTTTTTATCAATTTTTTTAATCTAATAAAAATAAAAATAGTTAAAACTAATAATATTATCATAAATATTTATATTTTCAATTATATTGCATACAAAATAAACCTGTATGAATAATTAATTTTTTTAAAATTATTATTTAATTAATTTTTTTTAAAATTATTATTTAATTAATTTAGTTAAATATAGAAACTTATATATATATATATATATATTACAAAATAATATTAAATTTAAAAAAAAAAAATTATTATCACATTTAAAATTAATTAATAAAAAAATTACATAATTATTAATACCTAGATAATTTATCTATCCCAAATATTTTATGATAAATTTTTAAAAACTTAAATCTATTATAATTATTAAATTTATAATTATTATTTATTATGAACCATTGACACACCCACACCTACACATACAGGACTGTTACATATAGACGACTGTCCCCATCAGTCATACATACCGATAGTTATGCTGTTGGCCGGCCTATCCATGAGTCTAAACAATATAATCAATTCGATTGATAAGTATTCGCCGCCCAAACAATCGACATATAAGCGCCGTAAGCATATGGTATCGGTGCTCAACACAGTGACCAACTGTGCCGCTATGGCATCATTTATTGCCGGTACGTTTGCTATACCATATCAATTAGATAATAAAAACCATAACTTATTTTTTTAAATTGATTATCTCTACCCCCCCCCCAAAAAAAGGTGGTATAGGAGTCTATGGTTCGGGTAAGCCATCATACGACCGGCTTTCCCGTGACTACTGTAATCCAATACTCTATTTGTTTGCCTTTTGGTCGCTAAACTTGTCGTTCATATTCATGACATTAATTGGTTGCATACTAACCGTCGGGTTTGCCATTAAATTCATTAGAACTCCATAGTAAAGATACCTAACCAACAACAAAAAAACTACCTGTCCTTCAATTGTGTCAACAACAAAAAACAAACAAAAACAAATGGACAGTCATATCATCAGTTATATATTGTTTCATCTATATCTCTAGTCATATACAGTATATATATAGCGTATGGACAGCTATGTTGTCGTTAATTAAACCACAAAAAAAACTTTTTCATAAAAAAATATTTATTAAATAAGTTTTCAAAAAACTTTTTTTTTTAATAAATTTTATTTTCTAGTGATTCATACATTTTTAAAAGTTAATATTGATTTGTTATGTGTGTGTGCGCCCCCACACACACACATAGAAAAAACAACCTAACAGTGCAACAAAAAAATTTATTATTATGTAATATATATCCATATTTATCAATACATTATTATTATTTTTTAATAAAAAAAAATCATAATAAAATAAATTTTAATAAATCAAAAAAAAAATCTTTAAAAAATTTATTTTCTATCAATTATATGTCATAATATTTTTTTTATTGTGTATGCAAATAGATTATGTAATCATAATTTCTAAAAATAAAATTTCATAGTAATTTTCTTGGGGAGGGAATTTCCCTTAAATAAATTTTTTTTTTAAATGTACATACTACGTTTTTCCCCCCAATATTTTTATTTTATTTTAATTTGTCATTGATATCATTACTTTCAATCTACACACACACACAGGTATTAAAATAAACATATAAACTTTTTAAAAATTTCAAAATACCATGTTACATTAATGGCAATAAAAATACTACCCCACTAAAACTTTTATTTTTTTTTCATGATAACCCCTTTACACTTGAATTTATAACTAACTGTAATTCAATTCAATAGGAGTATTCAAAATAAATAAATTGTAATTGAACTATACACATTGACATTAATTGTGTAACGTTATTTATGAATATTTAAAAATTTTGTACTATGATAAAAACATATTTGAAATCCTCTCTCTCTTTCTATGGGGAAATTCTTGACATTCCAACTGATTTTTTTATATATATATATATATATACATAACTTCCCCCACATAGGGGGGAGGAGGAGAAACAAGCAAGTTTTATATATATATATATATATATATATATATATATATATATAGTTAAATTTGTTTATTTTTACCTAGAACATTCTATATATATATATATATATATATAAACATAATTAAATAAAACAAAATTTTTTCACATCATACAATATTAAATTATTGGTGAGTTCCCCCACCCCCCGTATGTTGCCCCACCCCTTTTCAGTATAAAACAAATTTGTTTGTGCGCCCTATAGTTACCAAATAATCTATTGTAAAGGTTATATATATATATATATATATATATATCAATATATTTATACACTGTATATATACAATCGGGGAAAAATCCGGCACCTGGTTATGCTAAAAATATAACATTACTAGTAACTAATATGCACTACATATACACTAAAAATGCACTATAGGATTGCCAGATGATAAAAAACCCTAGATTTTTCCAAATTGTAAATATCCCTTAAATAATAAAACTAATGTACAAAATGTACGTTAATATTGCACTCAACAGTATTTACTGTATATATATTGCCTGCAATGCCTCACCCATTGTATAGCATTAAACATATAGCTATAGCTCTCTCTCTCTCTCTCTCTCAATGAAACACACTATCAATGCTATTATACATACACACAGTTTTGTATGACTCATAGGCTCGTATAGAAGGGGACCAATAGTATGGCATTAGAGAGTTATAATGAGATAACCATTTTATATGATGAGAGTTATAGTGTGTGAGAGAGAGAGAGAGAGAGCTATAGTGTGTATATGTATTGTATGAGAGAGAGAGAGAGACTATGACTCTCACTGACTGTGACTGTAGTGTCAAGTGTTGAGTGGACTGAATGACTGACTGTTATTGTCTGCATATATATCACTGACTACTGACTACTACTATAGTGTGTCTGTAATAAACACCCGCCGATAAACAACTACTGGTCACCCGATTGTTATCGAAGGTCCCGAACCAACCAACCGACCAATTGGTGACCTAACCGAGTGATTGGACACAATATAGTGTGAAGACAGTGTTTGTGTGTGTGTGTTGTGTTGATAACCATCATCAGCATCACAACCACCGACGGCAACAACAACATAACTAACCGGTCGCTCGAAGACGACGACTAAGGAGGAAGAGTAGGAAGAATAACAAACAAAACGATGGCATCGATTAGAAAAAAGTTGGTTATTGTTGGCGACGGCGCCTGCGGTAAGACTTGCCTATTGATTGTGTTCAGCAAAGACCAGTTTCCCGAAGTGTATGTGCCGACAGTCTTCGAGAACTATGTGGCCGACATCGAGGTCGATAGCAAACAGGTATAGTGTTTTGGGTTGAATGTCCAAATGGCCAGACATAACCCCACCCGATATCTGCCGACACATTGATAACTAATTGTTTGTTTTCTCTTTCTCTCTCTGTAAACAATAGGTTGAGTTAGCTCTTTGGGATACCGCCGGCCAAGAGGACTACGACCGACTGGTTAGTAGTTAGCCATTGATTTTAAGTGTTTGTTTAAATACACATTTATTATTTTTGAAACTACTGGTCACTCACTACCAGTTCTCAACAAATTGATTGATGTCTAACTAACTGATTGTTGTCTATCTATCTTTCTGTCCATCCATCCAATCAAACCAACACAGCGTCCACTATCCTATCCGGACACCGATGTCATACTAATGTGTTTTAGCATTGATTCGCCGGATTCGTTGGAAAACATTATGGAAAAGTGGACGCCCGAAGTCAAGCACTTTTGTCCGAACGTACCGATCGTTTTGGTCGGCAATAAGAAAGATTTGCGCAACGATTCGAATACGATTCGGGAGTTGGCCAAAATGAAACAGGAACCGGTCCGATCGGAACAGGGTCGGTTTATGGCCGAAAAGATCAACGCATTCGGCTATCTGGAGTGTTCGGCCAAAACCAAAGAGGGCGTACGGGAAGTGTTCGAAATGGCCACTCGGGCGGCACTGCAGGTGAAGAAAAAGAAGAAAAAGCCGTGTCTTATTGTTTAGTGTTTTATTATCAAAAAAAAGGAGAGGTTTTTACCCGAAAAGTGAGGACAGATAGAGAGGGAGAGTACCGTACGATAGTGTAGTAGAGAGAGAGAGAGTGTGTGTTTATGTTTAGTAGTCGTGCACTTTGACATCGATATTATTATTATTATATTATTATAATTATTATTTTCATTATTATTAATTAATTAATTAACTATTATTATTATTTTAATTGATGATTATTATTATTATTATATAAGTTAAATTGATAATTAATTTTTGATTTGTGGATAAATATCTAATTCAATAATTCAATTGATTTTTATTTTTTATTTGTGGAATTTTTAATTAATTAATTTTTTTCAAAATTTATTCATTGATTGATAATTATTATTATTTCATTTTTTTCCCCACTTTCTCGAGAGTTTGTTTTGTTTGTTTTTAGTTATTATTTGTATTTTTTAACTGAAAAAAAATAATTTTTAAGATAAGACATACCATTATTATTATAGAGAGAGAGAGAGAGAGACGACACCCCTTTTCGCTCTCTCTTTCTCTATGAAGTCATTTTCAAGATAATAATAATAATAATAAAAAAAACTCTGTATAAATAAATAGCTTACTGTCCACACACATACACATTCACATTCAGCCACCCTCCCCCCCCTACACACAAACACATTTATATATACATTATTATTATTATTATCTATGTATCACAGATAATAACTGTTCCCTTAGTTTTTTTTATTAATGAATTTTATTTTATTTTTGTGGTCAAACTCAACAACAACAACAACTCATAACCGTATTATTAGTAATAATTAATTAATGATTTTTTTAAATTTATTATTTGATTTTTTCCCCTTTCTGTGAACACCAATTGATTATTTTTTTTTTTATTTATATACAGTATATACTGTGTGTGTATATATATATATTGATATATTGTTTTAATTTCTAGAAATTATTATTATTACTAATCGTTTTATGTCTATTATCATTACAACAAACAAACAAAAAACAGAAATAGCATATAAATCTAAATAATAATTTTGTTTTTTTTTAAATAAAATTATTATTTAAGTTTCTAAGTGAATATGTGTTGTTATTCAATAAGAAATTAGTTAATATATATTTCATTAGATAAATCTTATCATTTATTTTTTAGATTAATTTGTTTTTTGTGTTTAATGTTAAAACATTTCTTTATTTTTCTGTCATTTTAAATGTTTAAAACACAACAACAACTACTACTACTACTAAAAAATCCCTGCATTTTATTTTCAACTGACTTTTAATAAGACACAGACATTACATATAGAAAATTAATTTATAAAAAAATATATAATAATAATAATTGTTATCATAAAAACCAAAACAAACAAAAATTGTGGCAAAAATTTGGACAATTTTTTCTTATTTTTAAAAAAACAAAATACTATAACAACAACAAAAACAAAATTGTTTAAATTTACTAAAAAAATGTTAATTTACTTTTAACATTATTATAAAACAAATTAATTAATTATGTAAGTTATTTATATACATGTATATTTTTTTATTATATATATATATATATAAAAATATACATGTTTTTATATAAATAACAGTTGTCCTCCAAAAAATTTAATATTATTATTATTATAAATTATTATTGCATTAAAAAGGCAAATATCAAAATTGTTTTTATATATATATATAAATAAATAAATATATGATATGATATATATTTAAAGAGACAAAAATTGAAATGAAATATATTTAAAAAAATGAATAAAAATATATTATATGAGCTTTTAATACATTAATAAAAACTATTTGGAAATTTAAACAAAACAACAACAAAAAAAACTATTCAACACTTGTTTTATTATTTATTTATTTTTTTTTAATATAATAATAATTATTATTATATAAACAAATATATATCAAATTATTATTATTAAATACAATAGTATTTAATATGTATTTAAATTATGTGTTTAAAATAATCGCATTTCAATTGCAAATTGCAATATAGTAGTACCGATAAATTAAAAACCCGGTTAATTAAAAACCAGGTAAATTAAAAACCCGGTAAATTAAAAACCCGGTAAATTAAAAACCCGGTTAATTAAAAACCCGGTTAATTAAAAACCCGGTTAATTAAAAACCCGGTTAATTAAAAGCCCGGTAAATTAAAAACCCGGTTAACCCCTGGTTAAACAAAAAAAAAACGGTTTGTTTCGCAGTTTAGTTTGGATATTAATATTCAATGTATTTTTCTATACGGTTTGGATACTAAACTACTATCACTACTCTAATACATGTATTAATAGTATTATGTTTTTCTATGACGTGTGTATTATCACGTGATTCGCACTGTTTTTCAATGTTTTTAGTTTTTATTTATTATTTATTTATCGATTGATTGATTGATTGGCCATTACTTTTGATTTCTCCGCACGGGTTGGTTGGCCACTGGAAAAAAATTTAAGATATTATTATGAACCGAGCCGTACATCTGAGGCCACTGTTATTGGCCACATGTTTGACGACACGCGCACCGACGACGGCGGCGGCGGTAATCACTGTTGTTGGTGACCACCAACAGCAATGTATTTCGGCGATAAGTTTGCGGACTTTTGCCACTACCGTAGGTTATCATCCGAGACGACGACGATCATCATCATCATCAGTACAACAGCAATGGCCACTACTGACTGCTGGCTACTGTGGCGGACAACTTGTCAACTATACATCGGTTAGATCGATGGCCAAAAATCGCGACAAACCGAAAGACACGAAACAACGAAAGGGTGTGAAACCTAAGGTCGTACTGACCGACGATGAAATGACTGAATTGATTCCCATCAGCGAACTGAAGATCGAGTTGTCGGCAGTTGTCGATCGGTTACGCAATGACCTGACCAACAATGTCTGTGTCCGCAGTAATCCGCAGGCCATCGATAGGTATTATTATTAGTTGTTATTAGTTGTTAACACCCGAACCACACCAATTGATTTGGTTATCCATTTTCAAACAGTTTGGTGATCGACATCAATGGTGCCAAACACCAGTTGAACGAATTGGCACCGATTATACGCAAAAGTCCGCAACTGGTGGTCATAAATCTCGGCGCAATGCCCGAAGCAGTCAAACCAGTGTTGGCGGCTATGGCCGAGTCCGGAATGAATCTGAATCCGCAACAAGAAGGCAACGTACTGTACGTAACGATACCGAAAGTGACGCGCGAACATCGCGAAGGTCTGGCCGGAAGTGCCCGTCAATTGTGCCAAAAGGCCCGACAAGATATCAAAGATATTCATTCGACGTTTGCTACGTATGTACGCAAACAGCGGCAACGGTCGCACGTATCCGAAGATCTGGTCAGCAATGTTAACGATAATCTCAAATATCTAATCGATGGCCGACTAAGCGATTGCGACCAACTGTTGAACCAAAAACTTGATGAACTGTTAAAATAATAAAAATCATAATTTTGTTTTGTTTTGCATTAAAACATCAATAGTTTTAAAAACTTTTTTTTAATTAAAAAAGTCATATTTATTTCAATGTTTACAATATTATAGATAAATTAATATTACTATACTTTACAGTAGTATTTTTTTGTTGAAAAAAATTTATCACATCTATTACATTACCCCGCGGTAAGTAATTTAGTAATATTTAAATTATTATATAATAAACAAAAATTTGTAAGTATTTAATAATTAGTTTTTTAAAAAAATAAATGTATAAATTGTTTTTTTTTGGTTAAATTTTTAATTTACTATATATTTTATAACATTATTAATTTATAATGTATTTTATCTCTCTCTTTCTATTGCAATAATGTAATGCTATTGCAAATTGATTTTTTATATACAGTATGTTTGAATACATATATTACATAATTATTGTAAATTTTTATCATTTTTTTGTTGTATTGATTTTAATAGTCACTTATCATTTTTGAAAGTTACTAAAAAATTTTATTAATATATAGTTTTGTTATTTATTTATTTTATTTTTTTGAATAAATACTGAGACCAAAAAAAAACTAATAAAATAATTTATTTATTTATTTTTTTATAATAAACATAATTCAACAAAAAATTATTGTAAAAATACGGTATAAAAGTTTATACTATAAACCGGTAACCAAACCGCTAAACTCTTAAGGTTACGCACTCTAGTGCTTAACACATAACAACACGTGTATAACTATTACTACTACACGGAAACTAACCGATAGGTTATATATATATATCATAGATTGTTTGGTGGCGACCCGAACCCGACATTTGTGTGGATACACCCGCGTGGATAACCCGTGAACCCGACCGCCAATACAATGGAGTCTACGACGACTACCGCCGCCGCCGCGGCCGCCAAAGGCAAAGCAAAACTTCAGTTTTATCTGCAAATGGAGAGACAAATGCAGGATAAGTGGCGAACCGGTCGTATCTACGAAGTTGACGCACCCGACGATGGCCATCGCGACAGTCTGGACGATAAATTTATGGGCACTTTTCCGTTTCCCTATCCGAATGGCCGCATGCATATCGGTCATACGTTTTCGTTGTCCAAACTTGAGGTAAATAACAGTTTTGTTTTATGAGACCAACAGCTGTTGTTGGCAACCGATATCCTGACTGACCACTGATTGATTAATTTAATTACCGTACAGTTTATTGTCGGCTTTTGGCGTTTAATGGGCCGCCGATGTCTACTACCGTTCGGCTTTCACGCATCGGGAATGCCGATCAAAGCCTGTGCCGACAAACTCCGACGCGAAATGCAAGACTTTGGTTTTCCGCCACAGTTTCCCAACGACGACAACAAGGACAGCACTGCCGCCGATACCACAAGCGATCCAGTGATCAAAGACAAGTCAAAGTCTAAGAAGTCAAAACTACTGGCGAAGACAATTCAAGCCAAATATCAGTGGCTAATCATGCGATCGCTTGGACTCAGCGACGATGAGATCCGGCCGTTTGCCGATCCGCTCTATTGGTTAGACTATTTCCCCCAGCGATGGGTCGATGATCTCCGGGCATTTGGCCTACGGGTTGACTGGCGTCGGACATTCATGACTACCGATCGTAATCCTTTCTTCGATTCGTTCGTCAGGTGGCAGTTCTTTAGGCTGAAAGAGCGAAATAAGATTAAGTTCGGTAAACGTTATTCAATTTATTCGCCAAAAGATGGCCAGCCGTGTATGGATCACGATCGGCAATCGGGCGAAGGTGTCGGTCCGCAGGAGTATACACTCATCAAAATGAAAGTCCTGGAACCGATACCATCGAAACTGCAAAAGTATTTTGATTTTGAAAAACTAATTTTTAGTTTAATTTATTAATTAATTGATTGTTTGTTTGTTTTTTTCAATAGTCTAAACGGCGACATATATCTAGTGGCCGCTACACTACGTCCCGAAACAATGTACGGCCAGACCAACTGTTGGCTCAGACCCGACATGAAATATATTGCCTATACTGTCAACGGCGGCGACATATTTGTATCGACTGAACGATCCGCTCGTAATCTATCGTTTCAGGGCTTTACTAAAGTCAACGGTGTTGTAGACAAACTCATGGACCTGATCGGCTCAGACCTGATTGGTACGAAACTACGGGCACCGCTTACCAGCTACGAACACATCTATGCGCTGCCAATGTTGACCATCAAAGAGGATAAGGGAACCGGTGTTGTCACAAGCGTACCATCGGACGCACCCGACGATTATGCAGCGCTCAGGGATCTGAAAAATAAGCCGGCTCTGCGCGAAAAGTATGGCGTCACTGACCTGATGGTACTGGCCTACGAACCGATACCCATAATCGACATTCCCGACTTTGGTAGTCTAGCAGCGGTTACAGTGTGCGATCAATTGAAGATCCAGAGTCAAAATGATACCTTGAAGTTGGCCGAAGCCAAGGATAAGGTCTATTTGAAAGGCTTTTACGACGGCGTTATGCTTGTTGGCGAATACAAGGGCCAGAAGGTTGCGGCCATCAAAAAGGATATACAATCCCAGTTGATTGCATCCAACGATGCACTGGTATATATGGAACCGGAAAAACTAGTTATCTCCCGATCGGGCGATGAATGTGTGGTTGCATTATGTGACCAATGGTTTTTGGAATACGGCGAACCCGAATGGCGTGCATTGACTGAGAAA
This sequence comes from Oppia nitens, assembly GCF_028296485.1. NCBI lineage: Eukaryota > Metazoa > Arthropoda > Arachnida > Sarcoptiformes > Oppiidae > Oppia > Oppia nitens. The sequence goes on along the minus strand of NW_026533216.1, from coordinate 384,120 downwards.
ATGTTGGCCACAATGAATACATATTCGGACGAAACCCGACGTAACTTTGAGGCCACATTGGATTGGCTGAAAGATCATGCATGTAGTCGACAGTACGGTCTGGGATCACGTTTGCCGTGGGCTCCCGAATGGCTCATTGAATCGCTGTCCGATTCAACCATCTATATGTCCTACTATACAGTAGCTCATCTGTTACAGGGCGGCGTTATGGACGGTTCGGCTAAGTCGCCGATCGGTATCGAAGCCGCAAGTTTGACGCCCGAAGTTTGGGATTATATATACTTTGCCGGCGCTCAGTATCCGTCCGATTGCGGTATACCGCGTGAAAAATTGGACAAATTGCGCACTGAATTCAACTATTGGTATCCATTGGATTTGCGTACATCGGGTAAAGATCTGGTACCCAATCATTTAACTTATTTCCTATACAATCATTGCGCTATTTGGCCAAATGAACCCGATAAGTGGCCACGAAGTGTTCGGGCAAATGGTCATCTGTTGTTGAACAATGAAAAAATGTCGAAATCTACCGGCAATTTCTTGACACTGACCGAAGCTATTGAAAAATATTCAGCCGACGGTAAATATATATATATTTATTTATGCAGTATATTATAGTTATATTTACCGATAATTTTATTGCTGTCATATATAGGTGTCAGATTTGCGTTGGCCGACGCCGGCGATGGTATCGATGACGCAAACTTTACCGAAAAACAAGCAGACAATGGCCTCCTGAAGCTCTATAACTTTATTGAGTTTAGCAAAGAGATTGTCGCCAATCAGGCGTCGATGAGAACCGGACCGACCGATACTTTTGACGACAAAGTGTTTGAAAAGTAAACGGAAAATTATTTACCGTTTATTAGGATTTTCTTATTATTTTTATTTATTTATTTTTTTAGTGCAATGAATCGGGGAGTAAATGAAACGGAACGACACTATAGGGCCATGAATTTTAAGGAAGCGCTGAGAACCGGGTTTTTCGAGTTTCAGGACTCGAGAGATAAGTATCGGGAGTTGAGTCAAAGTGCTGGAGGAATGCACAGAGATTTGGCCCTCAAGTTTGTCGAAATACAGGCCATACTATTGTGTCCGATATGTCCGCATACGGCCGACTATGTCTGGACGGAAGTACTCCAGCGATCGGATAGTGTTAACACTAGCCGCTGGCCACAAGTTGTCGCCGTCGACGATGTACTACTGCAGTCGTTTGCCTATCTGATGGACGCTACCCATAGTTTTCGTTTACGATACAAGACTTTTATGACACAAAAATCCAAAGATAAGACAGCCAACAAAGCACTGGCAGCTAAACTGCCGACACACGCGACCATATATGTGGCCAAACAGTTTCCGCAGTGGCAGTCAATCATATTGACAACAATGAAAACATTATACGAGGTTTACAATTGAAATATTAATTATTATGTTTGAAGTTATTATGTTTTTTGTTAATATTTTTTGTTTTGTTTTTTTTTGTCGCCAATTATTTATTTTTTTAGGACAACAAACGAAAATTACCGGACAATAAATTAATAGCCGAAAAGTTATCGAAAAATCCCGATTTAAAGAAATATATGAAAAAAGTTATGCCATTTGCCGAACACCGAAAAGTATTAATTATTTTATTTTTAAATAAATACTTTTTTCAATTGATTTGTTTTAAATTTTCCGATAATTTTTTTTTTATTATTTAAATTAAAGCAAATGTTTGTCGAGTTTGGCGAAAGTGTTTTCGAGGAAACGTCGGCTTTCGACGAGCGTCAGGTATTGCGCGAAAACATTGCATACCTGACCTCAACACTCGACTTAGAATCGGTAGACATTGAGTTTGCCGACGCGGCCGACGAGAAAATTCAAGGCGAATGCTGTCCCGGAGATCCGTATATTGTCTATCGAACTGAACCGTCGGTAACGGTTACGGCCATCAATCAGCAACAGTTTAGACCGTATTTTGAGATCAAGATTCCTATCTATAGCTCGGATACTGTCCGGCGAGTGGCCGACAGGATATGCAAAGAGAATCGTTTTATCAAAGGTTTGGTGTTATTATTATTACCGATTAACCGATAATTGTCTTACCGGTAAATGTTATTATTTTTTTTGACAATTGATAGACTCATCCAAAGTGAAACTATTGCGTTACGCGGACGGGTTGACTGGACCGCGACGTATACCCAATTTGAATCAATTAGCCGACGATAAGGTTGAGATGAACGGCGAGACGACAACAATTGCGGCAATTGTCGAGTCCAACGAAGTGAATGTCGTAGTTAGCGGTAAAACATACGGTTTGGGTAAACAATTAGTCTATTTTGTTGATGAAAATTAATTTAAACTGTTTTTTTAAATAAATAATAATTACCGGTATTATTATAATAACTAATAATTTGATATTTTTTTTATTAATTAAATTGTCAATAAAAAAATTGTTTTTAATATTATTAAATACAATGAAATTTTAATTTTATAACTTATTTATTATTATAAAAAAATATGAAAAATTAGTCATTTAAATGATTGATTCATTAATTACCGGTAGAAAAATAAATTGTTTACATAAACATAAAAAACAAACAATTTTTATGATTCAAATTACCGGTTCATATAATATATATATATTCATAAAAATATAAAGTTAAGTCAGTTAAAAAAGATAATTAAAAATATAAAAAAAGTTAAAAAATTAAGTATAATATAAAAATCAATATTAAAAATTGGGGGAAAAAATCAAAAACAATTATTGCTTTAAAAGTTGAATTTTTTGGTCGACTCTCTGGTCAAGTGTCACAATATTAACCTCTTTTCTAATCTTAATATAACTACTGTTGACATTACCGCCCGATTTTACTTCCAGCGAATAGATCCAGTCGGGCATAAATTGGCACAAATAGTCCACATGTTCTCTGGCCCGGAGTATCGACAGACTCGATGTAAAACTGTTGACTATTTTCGTGACCAACTGGTCATAAGGTATGGCCAACTTCTTCGAACTAATGAAAAAGCTGTGTATTATACGAATAAATTCGGGTAACGAACGCAATAGACTTAGTTCGGCCTCGACTTTCGGTTTACGGGTCATCTCTTTGGCCAAATTGGCTGCTTCTTTGGCACGGATCTGATAACATACAAAAAAAATGAAATTAATCGAATCAATGGTTAAAATTCATATATTTAGACAAACCTTTTGCAATAAATCCATTGAAAGACCTTTGAGAACACCTTTTGTGATCTTTTTGTTGTTTGAAGTGATAGCAGTTTTGCCATCAATTTGATTGTCATCAGAGGTAGTAGTAGTCGTAGTAGTATTATCTGCATCAGCAGTCGTCGTTGATAAGCCTAAACGTTGTCGAGTTGACTCCAGAAACAGTTGAGCCGATTTGTCTTCAAATTTAGGTTCTACTGGCATAGCATTGACATTCGGTACGATATCGGGTACCGAATCCACACGAAACTTCGGATGCCATCTAAACAGTTCTTTGTCATCGACATTGATGTCCAAACCATTCAAATAATTTTTATGATAATCTTTGGTAATGTCCAACAATTTTCCAGTAAATAACTGATGTCTTTCCAATAGATGTACGGAATTCAATCGGATATCAACATTGGAGTTATAGACGGGACTAATCATCAGCTGATAATAGGGTTTACGATTATCCAGACCAGAGTTAAACAATTGGTAGCGAAGTTTAAAAGCATCGGCAAAAATGGTCACTATTTGGGCCAATCGTTTCTTATCGAACCGTTTGCTTGTCATTCGTTCGACTGATTCCCGAAGCTTTTCAAACGTACAGTTTTCCTGACGTTTGTAGTGCATCGACACTATAGTGTCGACCGATTTGAACATATCGGCTAATAAACGATATTTCTGAGGCAATACCAGTCCCGGCCTATCATCAGGTTTGTCCACCAGATAACTGTATCGATCGAAAACCCGTAGCGATTCGTTTGTTGCCGACTTGTAGTTGTTTTTGTTGTTGTTTTCTCGAGCTTTCTGCGAACTATTCGACGACGACGACAACAATGGCTTCGGGTCTTCAAAAACGTCGAACAATCGGCGCCGATAAGTGGACGAACAATTGGACTCATAGTTTGGTATAACACTTACGGGCGATTTCAGTGGCGGTATTATCGGACTGAACGCCAAAAATGCTCGACTCGACGGCGAATGTCTAACTGGACTTCGGTTTGGTGTACGAAAGCCCGACGACAACGACTTAGTCGGTGTCTTGACTTTAATCTCTTTGAATTGTTTGACTTTTTCGGCGCAATCGTTGATTTTCGACAATTGTCTCTTCAGATCCAATAGATTAGTACATTTGCGTAGCTTTTCCTTTACTTCGTTAACATTCAGATCCTTGGCTTCTTCGGCGAGGTCGCCTTTGCCGCCATCACTCGTAACCAATGGTCGACCAGCGGTCGCGGGCGTCTTGCAGCTATCGGTAGTCTTGAAATCAATGCCAACCTCACATTTGGGTGTCCGCTGGCGTTTGGCTGCCGATAGTTTACTACTGGCCGTCGATTTAGACGAGCTTTTTATGGACGACTCTTTCTTGCGTTTCGGTGTCTTATCGTTTGTTACTACCGGTGCCGCGTAATCATTGTCGGCAGTAAACTCGGTGGCCGTTAGCTTATTTGTCGTCAACTTTTTGGCTGCTGTGGCCGATACGCCGCGCTTTTGGGCGGCAAAAAAGTCGGTCACTCGTGTTTGTGTGGCCATTATATACTAATGTCAATAAATAGAGGTTAAAATCGGTGGTCAAATTATAAAGTGGTCAATCAATCAACAAAAACATCGGCTATTTGTGTCGTCAAAATTAGTGGTCAGTTATTATTATTAGTATTATTATTGATATGTAAAACACGTGTTGTTTTTGTTTTGTGTGTGTTTTAAATGTCTTCAAATAATAACTAATACATTGACTAAACATTTGGTCAAACAATGGACTTCCAGTTAATGTAAAGTAAAGTAAAGTATTTTTTTGGCGCCAACTACTAGACCTTTAATACCAATGCATATAAAGTACGTCAATATATTTGTAATATTTTCTAAAAATGTTTTATGTGTTTGGATTCAATAGTTGGGTGGGGGAGTTGTGAGGGGGAAATGAATTTATTGGACGTTATTCATTGTCTATGTTTAATACGTTTATTGCATTTCATATGTTTATAACATATATTTATTAAATACATCTATAGTTTCATGCATTTAGTGTAAAATCAAGTATGAAAATACTGTAAGTGTTATACACTGTCAAGCAGTTAGAGCTAAGGCGCTAAAAATAATACTGTAATAACTATATGTAAATATTTTCTATGTATATGTAATACACTATATCTATGGATGGCCTATGGATGGGAAGTATGTATACAAAAAGTGCATGTATTCATAGCAATACTAAATAATAATAATAATAATAATAATAATCACATGATATTAACCGTTAGTTTTTTTTTTTATTAGTTAGTGTAAAGTCTAGTGATGTGACCATCGATTTCGGCGACCGTATTGGCCGTATTACAAGAGTTTTTCTTTCGCCACCTCAACCAGCATATGAATGGATCAATTGACTCAATTGGTTGATAGTCTGACCGCCGACGACCTGTTGGCCATCGAACGAGAGGTCAAAGACTATGCCTTAGCTAAAGGTTTGTCAATAATTGTCTGTCTTCTTCTTCTTCATCATCGGTGTCTCAAAAACCGATGATGTCTTCATCGATGATAATCATCTGCTGATCACCCAATTGATTGATTGATTAGGTATTGCCTTCAAGTTGGCCAATTCGCCGCCGGACACGGTATCGCTGGCACCGTTGACACTGTTTCCGTCGCCGTTTCCCCGCAAACACTTTGACTTCGGTCATCGACTGCAACCGCTGGTCAATGCCGTCTCCCATAAGATTGCCTACGATCACGGCTTTCTGGCGGATTCGTTGGCCAAGACTGTCCAAGTGGACGATTTTACTGCCAAAATGTTTGACGTCTATACTCAGGTCAGACGGGAAGGTATGGCTCAGACCACTAGTTTAGGTCTGTTTCGAGCCGACTATATGCTGGACGAGCGCCCGGACGGTGGCGGCGGCTACGATCTCAAACAGGTTGAAGTGAATAATATATCGACCAGTTTTTGCGGTCTCGCGCCGGCCGTACGCGACGTTCACCGACACGTACTGGCCAAGTACGGTGCCAGTGCCGACATCGGTGACCTTGACAAACGGTTACCGATAAATCGGTCTACGGAATTGATGGCCGCCGGACTGATCAAGGCGTACGACTATTACAATCGATCGTCGGCTGTCATACTGGTAGTTGTCGAGCAGGTAGTGGTCAACATATTTGATCAGCGGGCTATCGAGTTTACCGTATCACGGTCGCGGCCCGATATTCGACTAATTCGCCGGACATTTGCCCAATTAAGAGACGCCGTGAGATTGGGCAACAATCGTGAGCTGATTGTCGATAACAAACACGAGGTGGCAGTGGTGTACTATAGGACCGCATACGCGCCCCAGGATTACGCCGGCGACCAGGACTGGGACGTCAGGCTATTGATGGAGAGATCCCGTGCCGTCAAATGTCCATCCATTCAGTATCACTTGACTGGTTGCAAAAAGATTCAGCAAATTGTCAGCAATCGGCAAGTAGTGGAAAAGTTTGTCGCCGACCGGCGCGATGTCGACGATCTGATGCAAGTGTTTGCCGGCTTATGGGGTCTGGAATCGGGCCCAGACGGTGACCAGGCTATCGATATGGCTCTGGGCGAACCCAATCGATTTGTATTGAAACCGCAGCGGGAGGGCGGCGGCTATAACTATTTTGGTGGACAACTTGCCCGGAAACTCGACGAGATTAGACATACCAAGGAAAGGGAGTCGTATATATTGATGGAACTGATACGTCCGCCTAAAGTACCGAACCATATACTGGCCCCGAATAAGTCGTTGGCCGCCAATAGTTTTCGGCCGTCCAATATTACGTGCGAATTTGGTGTATTCGGTACAGTGATGGGCAATGCCGATGAAATTATACTAAACTCAGAGGCCGGTCATCTAATCAGAAGTAAGACCTACGGCACCAACGAGGGAGGAGTGGCCGCCGGTTTCGGTGCACTGGACTCGCCATACCTTTATTGATCTGTTTTTAATTTCTAGTGTTGTTTATTATTTCAGAGTATATTATACTATAATTAAAGTTTAGTATCAATTGTTGGGGTATTTTAGTTATATATATATATAATTTATTTATTATACATTTTAATAGTATGTAGTTATTGTTTAGTAATAGATTTACTTTTGAATTTATTTAACAAATTTTAATATAATATTTTTATAATTTGTTTTTTTTATATATATATATATATATATACAGAATATGTTATATTATGATTTTAATTTTTTATTCATTGAATTGTTGTAATATTTAATTTGAAAGAAAAATATTTTTTATAAATATATATATTTACACAGAAATCAATGTGATGTGATATTATCATAATATGATTTGATTTTTATTTATTGTTTATATAACCAACAAACAAACAAAAAAGTCAGTTTTATTTATATTTATTTTTTATATAAATCATAACAATTGTTGATTGAAACAACTTGACTGGAAATCACTGCCTTATTATTATATTGACTATCAATTAATAGGAATACACACACAAAAAAAAAGTTTTATATATATATATATATATATTTTTCTATACATACGGTATAATGTTTATAATCTATTGATGATATCTATCCACCAAAAAAAAAACACAAATGAAAAGTGATTTCAGTAAATGATATGTCAATCTATCTCTCTCTTACTCTCTCTCTCTCTCTCTCTCTCTCTCTCTCTCTCTCTCTCTCTCTCTCTCTCTCTCTTAATGTTATCTCCCGTTCCCCTCCCGTTTATATTGCTATCGTTAGCACTGGTATGCCTATGATGTTGTAGTTGTGCCCATCGATTTGCAATCAAATTAAGAGTTAAATTGAGTTAAAAATTATAGACTACACAAAGTGTTTTATATATATATATATATATATATATATTGGTGTCGGATATGTCGACAACTACTATAACTATCGGTGCCTTCAATGATAAGAGCGAGAGATAGTGAACACCAAAAAAAAAAATGTTAAATATATGGCAATCATATCATACTTTACTTTATATATATATAACTTACACACTAAACAATGTTGAGTTAAACTAACACATATAAACCATAATCAAGTTTGAGTACCAAATAATAATATATATAAAAAAAACTAAATAATGATAATAAAAAATAAAATAAAAATACATTTTTGTGTTGTTTTTATCGCCTTCAATATTACAAACAAATTGTTTTGCTGTCAATATATATCTATGTTTATCTTTCACTCCTTATATTTTTTTTGCCTCAATTTTTTTTTTTATTTATTTGGTGCGCTTATACTGTAGTTATTTCATCAAACACTGGGCGCTATATTTTAGGGCTAAGCCCGGGTAGAGAGAGAGAGAGAGAGAGAGAGAGAGAGAGAGAAACCTAATAATAATCTACACTAATGTTTTGATAACAAATTTATATATAATTATATTTACAGTACTAAATGTAATTTCATACTCTCTTTCTTTCTCTCTCTTTCTCTCTCTCTCTCTCTCTCTCTCTCTCTCAAGTAATAACTATTTGCGATTATATAACAGTCTATCTATAAAAATAAAACTATATCTTAGAAAATAGCCCTAAAAATTATGATCACACAAACAACACTAATTGATGCTATTTATTATTATTATTAGTAGTAGTATATTAATAATATCATATAACTTATATAATACTTGATTAACACGCTATTACAATAAAACTGTATATAATAATACCGACAAATAAATTGATGATTAAACTAAAAGATGATTTTATTTTATAAAAAATAATTGTTGTGTATAATAACAACTACATTATAATTATGTTTAGTGCCGATTAATTACAGAGGATTTCTATAATATAAATATATATATCGTTATTAAACAAATTAAATTATTATAATTTATATATACTATAGTATATATAGTTTGTTTGGTTTTTATTAAGTACATTAGATATTGTAAGTATATGTATATATTTTAGTTTAGTATATTAATTAGATTTTCCAACAACAACATAAAATTAAAAATTAAGTTTATTATATATATATATAGTTGATTTAATTATTATTATTTTTTATTATTATCATTAAATAATAACCAATTTTGTGTGTTTGTTGTACGGATTTAATGGCTAGTCGTGAGCGCCCAACACAACAATCCTATGGGCGCTTATCCTATCTTATACTGTATATTTATATGGATATCCCTGCTCTCTCTCTCTCTCTCTCTCTCTCTCTCTTTCTTTACAGTATCTTAACTATCTATCTGTATACTACCCGCCCCTCGGGATCACCTCTAACTTCATAGAGAAAGATCTTAGAGACAGAGAGAGAGAGAGAGAGAGAGAGAGAGAGAGAGAGAGAGAGAGAGAGAGAACCCATAGTCAGGGCTTATGTATTGTTTTTTTAAAATAATTTTTTTTGTTGGGTTATTCAATACAAATCTCTAATAAGATATATGTATTTTTTAAGCAAAAATTTTTTCGTTGTTGTTGTTGTTTTAGCCAACTATTTATACTTACAGTAAAAAAAATCTCTGTAATTATATATTGAGAAACTTATTAAGAGTTAATTAGTTGGTATATACAGTATTATTGTTATATTATTATAAATTTATGAAATATTTTTTTTTTTTTGAAGTTGTTTGAGGATAACATCTTAATGTAATTAAGTTATTTAATCGTTGAGTAGTGTCAAAAAACTAATTTAAAAAACACATTGTATTAATATATAATATTTAAAAAAAAATTTATTATTAATAATAATATTATTAAATAATATACTGGTATTTAAATACACAGATAGTCTCTAATAGTATTTAGCGTTAATTTAGTTATTAATCGTTAAGGTTTGGTTAGTGTGTGTGTGTGTGTGTGTGTGTGTGTGTGTGTGTAAAATAATAATAATAAAAAAATATACTAATATTTAATATAATATAAATATAAAAACACTAAACAACAACAACAAGAAAAATGTGTTTTAATTTTTCATATTTTTTTTAAATAAATATATTTCTCACACAAAAAACTTTCAAATTTTGATTTATTTGTGAATTTTTATGCGAAACAGAGTGAGTGAGTGAGTGAGTGAGAGAGAGAGAGAGAGAGAGAGAGAGAGAGAGAGAGAGAGAGAGAGAGAGAGATAATAAAATAAATTTTAAATATGTTTTAAATTATGGTAAGCAAACACTTTATATTTTTCATACTTTATAAATATACTGTAGATTTTTTTGTTGTTGAGATATAATTACATATATTTTTTTATTATTTAGTATTATTATTATTATTACGATTACTGGCGATTACCACCCAATCATCATAAGCAGCAGTGGCGGCGGCGTCGGCACCAACTCATCACCAAAAAAAAAATAAAAATAAATTACAACTAAAGTGTCGGTGATTTAGTAGATCCAGGATTTGTGTCGTTTAGGATTTCGGGTCTCTCTCTCTCTCTCTCTCTTTCTCAAAACCCCTCATATAGTGATAAGGGCTGTCCTCTTAATGATACCGATGCTCACAAACTTTAGTCTCAAATAAACATTATTTTCTCTCTCTCTCTCTCTCTCTCTCTCTCTCACACACACACACACTCACACACACACACTCACACACACACACTCACTCACTCAGTCGCCCTAACCCTAACACCCGACACATCTCTTTGGTTTAGAGATTAACTAATGTTTTTCTAGTCTTTATATTGTTTCGGACTAATGATAGGACATAACTATTACTACTACACAACAGTTACTTCATATTATTATTAGTAATACAGTATTTTTTTTTTTGTAGGCCAAACCTATTGCCTTATATTATATTAGGCGATAACTACAGTATTTTTTTCACAGTTAATCATAATAAAACAAAAATATTATATACAGAGTATATACTGTATATATTTAAGGTAATACACTGTATACCAAAAAAAGCAATAAATATTGTTTTAAAAAAATATATAACAAATTTATTGGTGTTAAGTACAGTACATACATATAAATTTAGTAATAATAGTTAAAAACACATTTTTTAAAAAAAAAGTGTAAATATATATTTTATAACAATAATTATCTCTCATTTTTTGTTGTTGTTGTGTTGAAAAAATACAGTAATTTTTTTGGTTCCCCCTTCAACCCCCCCCCCCCGAAAAAATAGGTCCAATTAATTTGGTAAAAATTGGTGCTAAAACCTCCTCCAGGTTATTGACTATAGTATTGACTTTATGCGCTTATATATACAGAATATATGGTGTGCTCAGGGATTAGGACAGTGCTCCGAGAGATGGTTGGTTAGGCCTAATAGATGATAAAATTTAAAAAAAACCACAAAACCAGGGATACCAGACACCCCTGGAAAAGAAAGTAAAGGGCAATAAAAAAAAAATTTGCATAAAAATTAGTTTTTCGGTCTCTTTTTTTTGGATTCTTTAGGTTTGAGGTTTGCCTTAAATGATGGTCTGTTATCATATGTTTAGAGAGAGAGAGAGAGAGAGAGAGAGAGAGAGAGAGAGAGAGAGAGAGACGGAGTTTCAGATGAATAGACAAAACTAATGGTCCGACACTTTAAACTGCTCTCTCTCTCTCTCTCTCTCTCTCTCTCTCTCTCTCTCTCTCTCTCTCTCTCTCTCTCTTTCCTCTCAAATATATATATACAGTAATTACTACTTAAATATAATTAGCTATTAATTTGAATTTTATTTTACTTATATATATTTTTTTCTTTAGTATCTTATTTTCTTTTAGGGGCACTATTTATGTCTACTAAGTCTACGAAATAAATAGATTTTGTTTTTCAACAATAAAAAAAAAATAAAAAGAAAAGTGATTTTATTTTATTTTTTTATTATTGCTGTAAACCTAATAATAATTATTTATACTGTACTTTATATATGTTATTAAATTTCAATTGCAATAATATATTAATATATAAATCAAATATAGTGTAGCTATAATTATATATTTATAACAATAAATTTTTATTTAAAAAAAACTGCTGAACAATTGAAATAGTAAAAAAATGTATATATAATAAATATGTATAAAAAAAATAAATAACATGTAAAGTATAAAATAGTATTAAATTTTTTATGACATTTATTTTTATTTTTTTTCAAAATAAAGGAAATATTTATACGGTATTAGGAATTCATAATTATTATATTATATTTGTTAAGTTAGTTATATTATATACTGTATATATATATATATTAATTCAATTGTAGATAAATAAATATACTTAAATAATAATAAAGAAAAATCAGCATAAAATTTGATGATATTTTTTTATCTGTGTAATTGATTTTATACATTATATATACAGTATATTAGTTTATACTGTATTATACAGTATATAAATTGTATATCAATTTTATATACAGTATTTTTTGTTGGTTGTTATTGTTAAACCCATACTGTATTATACAGATATATATATAAAAAAACTATTAGTTATTATGTTAATGAAGATGATCTTAAAGGCAGTCACTATATTCACTCTCTCTCTCTCTCTCTCTCTCTCTCTCTCTCTCTCTCTCTCTTTCGATGTCAATACATACTGTGTATATCCCATTCCTCCTCATCATCAATAAAAACACTACCAGTGCTTCTCTATTATATATATACAGTATATATATATATATTGATATCAAATGGTTTTTCCTCGTCACTGGATGGGTGGAGATCACATCCAGTTGCTTATGTAGGCGCACACACATTGAGTGAACGACACTTATACAGTACTTACTATCCGGCAATACATTAGGCGATCATATTTCACGAAATAATAATAATAAAAAAATGTATTTTCATCTAATATGTAATATACAGTATATGTTATATTATATAATATATATAAAATAAATTGAATCCGATTTTTATTATATTGTGGATGAGTTATATTACTGTAAAGTTTTATATACAATATATTATATCAATAGTTATGATACAAACTTAATTCACTTATTAACTATAATACTTATACAATGTAATTGAATGCTAAGCTATATATACAGTATATATACAATATATATTTGGCATTACATTAAATCATACAATAGTCTCGACAACAATGTCTCAAACAATTATCCTTTTAATGTCCACATAGTTATGTGTGTGTGTGTACTGTATGTATGGGATAAGCCCTACAAAAGCTAACCCCAGAAATTGTTGTGTCAAATACTTTTAAGTCCCAATCCATTGAACGTAAATAGGCGTACATTTTATAGATACTATATATTTATTTTCAATATAACAATATCTATCTATATTACAGTAGATATATGGCAATGATAATGATCGTCATCATCACTGGTATATTACTATATAGATATATACAGTATATATAAGTAATAAATATATGACTACTCAAAATACATTAGGCGCTCAATAAATCTTAAATGTGGTCATCCATATATCCGGGAGTGTCGGGTACTGTACTGTAGAAATAGTAAGAGAGAGAGAGAGAGAGAGAGAGAGAGAGAGAGAGAGAGAGAGAATCCAATAGTGTTTTTTTCTGGTTAAAAAATGTCATATATATTTATATATATGATTATCTATATCTTGTTTGTTTGTCGAGCACAGGGAGGATAGTTAGATAGTTTTTGAGTGGATGGGTGAGTGAGTGAGTGAGTGAGTGAGAGAGAGTGAGAGTAAAAAGTCGGCAAAATTCAACCTCTCGTTTCATGTGACGATTACTTCGCTCTATTGACGGACACAATTGGCACACAAGTTGTTGGTTGGGGTTTACGATGCGATAGCTAAACGAGAGGGGAAATACATCATACAAATCAGTCATATATATATATATATATATCCAGAAGCTAATAGTCTTTTATATGGTACAGGGGGTATAGTATCAGTAGTAGATTGTGAATAGGATGAGAGAGAGAGAGAGAGAGACAGTATCTATAAAACACGACTAAACCATTAACTACTGTTTCTTGTTTTTCGGGCGAAAAACTATATTATAAAATAGTTTAACAAAAATTTTGTTAGTATTTTGTTATATAAATTGATTTTTAAATGACAACTATCTCTCAATCTCTCTCTCTCTCTCTCTCTCTCTCTCTCTCTCTCTCTCTCTCTCTCTCTCTCTCTATTACTCACTCAGTCACTCAAAAAAATAAATAAATCTATGAAAATAATAGGTTATCCTCTCAAACATAACACACATACACACACACTCACTAAAAATCGTTTTTCTCCCACATTTTGGTTGTTATGTTTGATTGAAACAAATATACGGCAATTACTGTTCAAACAACAACAAAAAATTTTAGTATTTTTTTAAGTGAAAGTTATGATCAAATATAATATATATATATATATATTTTTATAAGTAAACTATAATACTATATATATTCAATATATATATATAATTTTTTTTGTTGGGCTATAATTTCAAACGATAGGTCAGTGCTAAAGTAAACACTTGTTTTGTGTGTATGTGTTGTTGTTTGAGAGTAAAAGAAAAGTTTTTTTTTTTTTGGTTTAATAATAATCTTTTTTTTTGATAAGTTTGTGATGAGTGACGACTGGCTGACTGACTGACTGACTGACTGGACTGGACTTATACGGTGTGTTTGATCCGCTTGTATGAGGATATTGTATGATGAGGAGGGGTGTATGGCGTTAATCCCGAACCATTTATTTAATAACAGTTTTACTACTACCAGAGCGAGTAGAGAGAGAGAGAGAGAGAGAGAGAGAGAGAGAGAGAGAGAGAGAGAGAGAGAGAGAGAAAAATTATTATTAAATAGGTATAAACCCCTCTATACTAGTCTATCCTTATACTTATAGCTCATTGTGCTGTCAGCACAGACACACATATACTTTTAAGATACAAGCATTTTGATGTCGGACGTGCCCAACACACACACACACACACACACACACACACACACACACACACACACACACACACACATAGACTGCTAAATCGTATTAAAACACATTATATTATTAAAATTTTTGAGAAAAAAAATCTTTTGAAACCATACCATCATATCATAGTCTCTCTCTCTCTCTCTCTCTCTCTCTCTCTCTCTCTCTCTCTCTCTCTCTCTCTCTCTCTCTCTCTCTCTCTCTCTATCGTACACTTTAAGAGCACCGAGAGGTTAAACGGAGAGAAACAACTAAACAATAATACTTCATAAACCGTGTTGTGTTGTTATCTGTCTGTATATAGTTTTGCCGTCCCCTATGGCCTGTCAATCAAATCAAACGTACATCGCTTGTGTGGCACAACCCAACAATCAGATGCAGTGGCGCTCATTAGGTGTATCTGTACTGTATGTATGTGTGAGATGTGCTGAGAGACAGGTGAGAGAAGGCTTGTCATATATAATATATAAGAGATAGCCAACTATGGGTGGTCTACAGTGAACAGTACCACAATCGCCAGCACATGTATGTGTATGCAATGCGCGCACATAGAGATGAATAGAGGATACCGGCCCCAGATATTTAACAATAGTATCTTTTATATAAACTGTTTTTATATGCATAGGTATCCTATCATATGTGTGGATACATTGTGTTGTTATTGTAAGCGATAATAATAATAATAATAATAAGTAAATGAATTGAACTTATCTTTAAACACATATAAGCTATCTCTCTCTCTCTCTCTCTCTCTCTCTCTCTCTCTCTCTCTCTCTCTCTCTCTCTCTCTCTCTCCAAATTGTGAACCACTTTAAACATTTAGTAGATCCCTGTCCACAACACACACACACACATACTGTATATAAACACAAACACCAGATTATAATCACTATACTTCACATACCATACCATAACATCACATACCGAGTATATATATCATAGTAGATGTATCGGTGGGTTACGGTGTATACACTGTATATCCTACATGTGTGGTGGTGTTAGTTAGTAGACTATCTAATATTTTATTTATATTTCGGTATATTTCATATGAAAAATAGGATTATTTTTAAAAACTTATGTATGTATTGTTTTTGTTGTTGAATGGTTGGTTAGCCCACATAGACTAACTTTTCAAGTACAGTACATGTTTGTTAATTATATTATATACTGTACTACAGTATAATATAATACTAAACTATATTAACATTTACATATTACCGTATCATTTATTATAAAAATACCTATATATATAAATATACAAAATTGTTATGCTATTGTTTTACTGGTACTTTATATACACTATAATATATATATATAATATTGCTATCAATAAAAAAAGTGTTTAATACTTTTAAAAAATTTTTGTAGAGAAATGTTATGAATATTACGATTAATTTTGTTTGCAATACAATGTGTTTTACACCCCATAGTTATGAATCATATATACTGTATATATTATATATTTATTATATATATATATAACTTTTAAACAGTAATATTGTTTGAATACTATATTTAGAAATGATTAAAACAAAAACAAAATGTTTTTTTTATTACATACTGTATCATATATACAGTAATATCTTTATATCAAATATATTTTTTAACAAAATATATATTTGCATATAATATTTAAATAACAATTATATATGTATATATATACTGTACTATAATTACTGTCAATATAATTAGTTTATAAAAATATAATATTAATAATAAAACATAAAATATTTTATGTGTAATTGAGAGACAATAAACAAACCAACAAAAAAAATCAACATTTTTCGGGTTTATCTTTTTGAAATATTAGTAGTTATACCGTATATATATATATATATCGCACACAATAAACAATAAGCCATTAAAAAAATAGTTAATATTGATAATTGACATAAATATTTATATATAAATAAGATATTTAGTGTATATAGAAATCGGAAAAGAGATCAAATAGGGTTAGAGATTATACAAAAATTAAATAAAAATTTAAAAATATTAATACAATTATGTAATAATAACTTATGCAAAAATTTTTATGTTTATTTATTTATTTATTATTATTATTTCTAAAAAAAAAATATAATTATTTTGTACTCAATCTGCTCTCTCTCTCTCTCTCATCTCTCTAAAAAACAATTTATTTTAATGTATTTTAATGTATGTTAAGGGATATATCAAATTACTTTCAAATATAATGATAACACACACACACACACACACACACACACACACACACACACACACACACACACACACACACACACACACACACACACACACACACACACTATAGCTTTCCTATAGTTATGATATAAAATACATGCATTGAATGATTATTTTTATTATTACTATATTATTACTGTATTATTATTATATGTTTGATTGCAATTATTTTTTTGTTGGTGTGTAAATGCTTAATACTGGCGGCCCGACAATTGTGCTCTCCTAACCCCCTCCCCTTCAGGCCTCCCCCATATTAAACAACAACAACCAAAAACAAGGCATACATTTTTATATAATCATATAATAATAAATGGCATTTTACTTAACACACCAAAAAAAAAAAAAATTTAACAAAACATCTGCCTATGTGTTTAGGTGTTGATGATCATCACCTTTAAAAGATAAATATATACTCAATATATATATATATATATAAATGTTTTTTTTTGAATTATAATAATAACTGCAACAACAATAATAATTTGTTGAGTAATTTAAATAAATTATATTATTATTTAATATATAAACTATTTTTGTATTGTTTKTTATTATGCTATTCGGCTTTGATTTTAAACACCGATAGTACAGTATATCCGACACATTTTGATTAGAGAGAGAGAGAGAGAGAGAGAGAGAGAGAGAGAGAGAGAGAGAGAGAGAGAGAGAGAGAGAGAGAGAGAGAGAGAGAGAGAGAGAGATTTCATGGGGATATTAATAAGTTATTATATATGATATATAATATAATTATAATATATATATATAAATTACTATTGAATTATTATTACAATATATTGTATGGAATAAACTATTWWTTTTAAAAAAAATGTTTTCACAAAAAATAAATTCAAATTTTATTTTATTTTAATTTTTCTCACATTACTTATGATAATACACATAGAAATAATGTACAGCAAATTATTTATATATATATATATAAATTATGTAATATCGTGTCGTTTATGTATCTAATATTAATATATATATATATAATATATGTATATTACATGTGAGTTATTACCTCTAGTTATTAATAGCTTAAATTTACAATTATTTAGGAGAAAAAAATTATTATTAACATTATTATTATTATTGGATACTGAGATTACATAAATATAATATATAATAATTATRTGTTTTTTTGTCTTTCATAAAAAATAATACCGACTTTTTTTAATAAATATAAATACAGTATATTTAGCGAATATTAATAATATAATATAGTTTTATAAATAGTTATAATTTATTTACATTTTATTATAATTCATTTAATTCATATGTTTACAATGTGTGTGTGCGTGTGTGTGTTATTTAAATAATAATTTATTATAATAATAATATCGATATTAAATAGATAATAATAATAATAATAATATTTTACAACGGATGATTTGCTTTTTAGTTAATTAAATACAGTAATTAACAGCAAAAAAAATTTTAGTTATATATATATATATATACAGTATAGATATTAGTTTAAAAGTTATCATCAATTGATGGGCGCTTTTTTTGTAGACAAAATAATAATAATTTTTTAATTTTGTAAAAAAAATTGAAACCTATTTACAGACAGAGACAGATAGACAGACACATCAAAGAGAAAATTGGGAATAAAAAACAATTTATGGGACTATTTTTTAAAACTACTGTACCGTAGTTGTCATTCAATCGTGAGGAACGGTATCTATCATATCTATCTATCTGTAATATGTGGCAGTAAATTAGGAGTCACTTATATATATGTATGTATTTTAAGAGTGGAAATCAATTTTAAACGATTCATTTATTTTCTGATTAATGAGTGATTCATTTTTTTCGCGCAGGAGATTGGATGGGGGGGACAGGGATGTGTGGTGTTAGGTAGAAGGAAGGGGGGTACGGRTGCCTATTATATGGCCCATCGGTGATGGTTTTTTACTGTACGTATGTGTGTGTGTGTGTGTGTGTGTGTATGTGTGTGTCGTCCCATCAGTTTGAATAGTAAATTACTATACACCCAACAACAAAAAAATTCACACACAAATTATTTTGTATATGATATTATCGGGTGATGTTGTGTGAGTGTGTGTATGTGTCGGGCATCGTTGGTATGTAATGTCAAATATCTATTACCAGTGCTGCTGCTGCTGTCGCTGATTACCAATCATTCAGCTGATGGTGATGTTGATGATAATGATGAGACTGTACTATCAAGCTATTGATATGTTGTAAGCACATGTGTTTTGTTGGGGGGTTGGGAGGGGAGAAAGGGCACATCACACGGGTCTAAACGGTTGTCACTCAATATATATATATATATATATAGTTATATTAATAAATTTATATTATTAACAATCAGGTTGTGTGTGTGTGTGTGTGTGTGTGTGTGTAGTGGTTTAAGTGGGGGATAGCCGGACGCACGGGGGGACAGGGATATGAAATGCATACAGTATTATAGTAAGCACCTAACCAAAAAAAATGAGACACTTAAATACAAACCAAACTAATTGTGCAATTATTGTCTTAATAAATATATACAGTATTTTTTGTATAGTGTAATATAAGTTATGTTTTATTTTATTGTATAATATTTATTGGTGTGTTTATACTTATACTTATTATTATATATATACACACACACACACACACACACACACACACACACACACACACACACACACACACACACACACTAAATAATTTATATATTAATATGTGTTAAAGATAGCGCACAGGGTTCTCGCAAAAAGGCATCTAACAGAGCGATAGCTAACACACACACACAATAACATAGCATTTTGTTATATAATATATATCCTAAAAAAAATTATTATCGGATATCAAAAGCGACCGAAGCGTTAAATTATTAAACAATAATAATCATAATAATACTGTAATCTAAAAAACATTATATCACTTATATATATGAAATTGTTTTATATATATATATATATGAGCATTGAGTACAAGTATATACAGTATATATATATAATAGTCTAGTATTATTATTAAGGGGGGTATCACCTATTTCTTTGGATGGTTGGATGATTGGTTTGATTTGGTTTGGTTTGGTTGGTTTGATGTGTTAAATAATAATAATAATAAAACAACAAACAAACAAAAAAGTGAGAATCATTATCACCTTTCCATCGATCAGTTCAGGTGTCTGTTAGGCACGCGATATATATAATAGGTCTCTAATATCTACATAAGCAATAAAACTTAACATATATTATATTATATACATATATATAAATATATGATGATATCAAAGCCCTATCATTAGCACATGTAATATAAGATAGGGGGGAGAGAGAGAAACAAATAGCAAATCATAGATACAGATACTGTATATATATATTGTRATTTTTCATATCCAATACATTATTATTATTATTACAACTACTACTACAGTATATTATTATTATTATCTTAATGTCTTGCGATACATATATACAGTATATTACATAACAATAATACTGTACGGAATATATATATATATATATATATATTAAATGGCATATAATGCGGGTGTGGTTTGCAAAATAAAACAAAACAAAAAGTTATGCTAATATTGTTTTAATCATCATCTATACTATACAATAGTTGCTATACAATACAGTATAATTGCTTTATATGTTATAATGTACTGTATATATATGTTTTCAATATTATTGTTGTTTAGTGTGTRTGTGTGTGTGTGTGTGTGTGTGTGTGTGTGTGTGTGTGTGTGTTGTAATAAAAAATGATTTGCTTTTCATTTATATATATATATATATATATATATATATAGATAATTTATAACAATCATAAAGTCATATATACAGTATATATTTATAATAATTATATAATATACTTGTAATATCATACTATATACTGTAGTTGTTATTACAGTATATATTGTTTTTTTATTATTATTTCGGGGCAAACAYTTAATTATCTATTGCTGGTTGACATCAAACTTGTGTGCCATTTAACAAAACTGCTTAACGATGACGGCCTCAGCGGATGATGAATGGTCGGTGTCGGTCCCATCATCGGTAGAGTTGGCTGACCCGAACTGTTGTTGGCCACTAGCAATTGGTGGTGATTTGATGGTGACGACTGCTGCTGCTGCTGATGGTGTGGTGGCAGTGGTTTCAGTAGGCTATTGGCGGTTAAGTTGAGCGGACTTTGGATGAACTGTCGAAATCTTGAGGCAGAAGCGCTATATAATTATAATAATAATAACAAAAATTAAATAAAGTTTTTTTTGTTTGGAGAAAAATAATACATTTAATTTTAGTTTTAGTTTTAAAAACATAGTATTTTTTTTAGTTTAATTTAGTTTTAAAAATTTAGAGATTTTTATCATCATCATCACACAGATAACAAAAATAATTTTTAATATAATTATTATTATTATTATTATTGTTTTTTGTTGTTGAGATAAATATAAAATATGTTTTTTTGCGCGCTTGTTAGCTAAGTGTAAAATCCTATTTATTATTATTATTTTATAATATATCGGCATTTTTGTTGTTGTTGTTGAGATACATAAGCGTTGCTCTCCCTATGATATATATATATATATAACATAATATACAGTAACTTTAATTTATTAGTTGGGCATTGGCATATAAAGTATAATATTAAAAAAAATAAACTAAAAATTTAATACCTGATAATTGTTTGGTACCTATTTTTAGTTTATATATATATAGATATATATTATAGTTTAGTGAGTAGTGAGGAACACACCTTATTTTTACTTAACTATCCTTACAAGTTATGTAACAGTTATAGTAATCGCTTATATATATATATATATATTGTATCGTAGATATAGTATATATATTAATATACTTTATGTGTTTAATAAAAGTTTTTTTAAGTGCTATTTCGTGATTGAAGTTTTTAATTTAAAACTTAATTTATATGACATTTTATTTGGTGTGTGTAGACTTGAAAAAAATAGTTAATTTAATTTTTAAATTTTCTAATTTATGATTACGATTATGATTATTATTACTATTATTATTATTTTTATCATATATTGCTTGTATTTTAACAGTTAATCAAATGTTTCATCAATGCTTGAATCAATACATTTATATAATAAAATAATAATAATTGCAATCAATTTATTACAAAAAAATTTTACCAATGGGGTATTAATATTATTAATAATATTATTATTTTGATTTTATTATTTGATATAATAAAATGATATAATAATTTTTTTTTAATTTTAGAAATAAAAATGTTTTAAATCAATAATGAAAAATTGATGGATATTAAAAAAAATTTAAATAATATGTCAATAAAAAAATAATTTTTTATATTAATACTGTATATAACTTATAAATGTTTTCTATAATATAATATCGATTTTTGATTATTGAAATACTTGTATTAATTTTTTTTTATTATTAGCTGAGAAACTAATTTATATTAACAACTAAAAAAAAATATTTTGCCAATACATAAATCATATATTGTATACAACCATAAAATAAAATATTTTCGACACTTTAGGCTATAATTTATTTTATTTTTTTTGGTGCCCAACAATTAAATGTTAACCACAATTTTAACACCCGTTTAGCTTAAGTATCTGATAATTTTGTTGTTGAATAAACTATTAGAAAAAATAGGAAATTTTGTTTGAAACAATTTTTTTTATATAATTATTAATTAAGATTTATATATAAATATATATTGTTTATATATATCATATATATATATATATATATATATATATATATATATATATATGCTAAATTATTGTGCACCCCCAAAAAATATGTAAATCAATTTGTTATGCTTATATACCAAATATTATATATAAATAGTTATATTTAATATACATTTTATCAGCATACATAAGCATATTTTTGGATAACCCCAAACAAAATTGTGTTTTATTTTTTTATCGTAAAACAGTGAAACTATATATGTACAACAACAATATTATTAAAAAAAATTGATTTATATTTAATAGATATTTGTATGTCCATCACACATATACGGCTGTCAAATGTGTATCAAACAAATTTGACTTATAATTTGTTTAGAAAGAAAGAAAGAAAGAGAGAGAGAGAGAGAGAGAGAGAGAGAGAGAGAGAGAGAGAGAGAGCACGATATATATAAACGATAAGCAAATACATGAAAAAACCAATTATATATATATATGAAAAAAATGTATAACAAATAAAATACGGTTAAATGTTTGATTTTTTCAACCAAAAAAACATGTTTAAACACATTGTCAATTGAAAACCAATTGCCAAACCGCCCATTATTAATAAATCGGAGGGTACACAACGTATTGAAAATATTAATAATAATGATAATAAGGGAACCGGTAGATAGTGTCTACTGTGTGTGTGTGTGTGTGTGTGTGTGTGTGTGTGTGTGTGTGTGTGTGTGTGTGTGTGTGTTTGAACTGTATGTATAGATTATTGAATACTGAGAGTATAAGTGGCCACAAAAATATTTGCCTACTATTCAACTGTCAATTCATTGACAAAAATTTTTGTGTATACTATACATACAGTACACACACACACACACACACACACACACACACACACACACACACACACACACACACACACATAACATACAGTTTATATATATAGGGATCAAAAAATCAAATCATGCCTTTCATATGTCTGTCCAACAATCTCTCTCTCTCTCTCTCTCTCTCTCTCTCTCTCTCTCTCGCTATTGTATTGTTAATAATATTAATATTATTATAATACCGATCGGATACCTAATAACCAGTGATATTAGTTTTTGTGGGAAAAAGTCAAATGCCGTTTTCAATATACAGTTTAAGGGCCTGATATCATGACTGACAACCCCCCCCCCTTATCTCCTCTAACACATACAGTGCATGTCAAATGCCAACCAACTGTCCTTAAACACCACACACCATACAGTAGTACACTACTGTTCAATAACACAATCCCTTTAACTCTAGCTAATCTCCTAACTATTATTATTATAAAATTTATATATATATATTATTTGGTGATTGTTAAACTAGATAATAGGGAGGGGGCCCCAACAATAATAATAATAATATTGTAATAACAATAATATAATATCGTTTAACTACACACACACACACACATACATACATACAAAAAAATTATATATAACATTAAAAACTGATTTGAGTGACATTTACCCGGGTGAAGACAAATAGGGATTTAATTGACAATACGGGTGACTAGTTTTTTGTGTGTGTGTATTGTTGGTGTAGTTGTATGTATGTATGTGTGTGTGTGTGTGTGTGTGTGTGTGTGTGTGTGTCGTTGTGTTTGTGACTATCATAGTAGAGTATTATAACAAAAAATACTTATTTGTGATAAAATCGGGAGGAGATATATATATAGTGAGTAGTGAGAGAAGTCCTACAATTAAATACCGGTTCCCTATCTCTCTCTCTCGAAAAAAATACATATAATTTTATAGTAGTTGTGTGACACTAACCCAATGCCGACAACAACATTCACTGTATGTGTGTAAGTGTCGGATATGATTATCGGTATTCCAAGGGAAACGGGTATAAGTTTTTTTTTTAAGGAGGACTGACTCAAACTATCAGTGTGTGTGTGTGTGTGTGTGTGTGATTGTCAGTGATTTGATGGGTCCCCTAAACAACACATAGTTAGCAAAGATTTCCCTTTAACTAGCATTAGAGAGGACATGGACAGGGCTGGCAGTTAGCACTGGCACATGTCACCATCAGAAGTAGTATATGCTACCATATGAGTGACAGGCCATTGATGCCATTGATAGCCTATAATCGGCTTTCCAGATATATATATATATAAGTAAAGATAATAATAATAATAATAATAACACATAGTATAGTAAAAGTGCTGTACATTTTTAAAAATCTATTGTATAGATAGATTAACAACTGCTAAATGGCAGTTACCATACATAAAATGCTAACTATCTGTATAACTATAATGCTTAACATTACTCTAGTAGTAGTAGTAGTAGTAGTAGTAGTAGTAGTAGTAGTAGTAGTAGTAGTAATAGTAGAGAGTGTTATAAGTTATAACTATAGGTATTATTATAATATTAACAAAAATCGGGATTTTATATATATATATACAGTATTTTTCTGGACAATTATAAGACACGACTTATTGAACAACACACAGTCAAAAAAAACTGTTTGAATGTTGAAATGATTGGGGGAAGTGACCGGGAAAGGGGGGGGTTAAAAATTGTTGCATCGGTACATATAGAGAAAACGTGGTGCTAAACTTTTTTTTGACTAAACAAAATTAAGCGAGCACATTTATGCATCACGACTCCGGTAGGTTAGGCCCGTAGTTATAGTAGTAGTAGTAGTAGTAGTAGTGATGCCCATTAGGGAGAAAAGAGGCTTATTATTTAATAATAACTGAGATCCCTGTGTGTGTGTGTGTGTGTGTGTGTGTGTGTGTGTGTGTGTGTGTGTGTGTGTACGCCAAATGTGTTTGCTTGAGCTTATGTATGTTTATAATTTTTAATTGAATGCACTGTACTATTGAATATATCTGTACTATCTATCCATTTATATCTAACTAATCATATTGGGATTGTAATCATACCAGAAATAATCACTGTATCTTTTTGGATGATCACCGGCTCATTGATCACACATAGGCCTTCTCTATCTCCCTCTCTCTCTCTCTCTCTCTCTCTCTCTCTCTCTCTCTCTCTCTCTCTCTCTCTCTCTCTCTCTCTCTCTCTCTCTCTCTCTCTCTCTCTCTCTCTCTCACCATTATCTCACTCCTCAAAATGCATCTATAATTTAATTACTCGCCTCCTAAACACCGGACGCTATTACACTGGTGTGTGTGTATGTATGGCATACAGTAGAGTCAGTGCACTCTTGTTAACACCATTTAGCCAACCATTTGCTTATCTAATTGAATGTTTGAATTGAATACAATATATCTTCCAAAGAGAGAGAGAGTAATAAAAACAAAATATAACTAATTTAGTTACACTATTAATAGTAATATCAATGATAATACCCGATTCATATGCCGTACCCATACATACATCAATACACAGCACACCACACATGTGTCTGGCGTTACGTTTTTTTTGTATTATTATTATTTGAAAGCGTAAAACTCAATATTCAATTAACTTTTTTTTTTATATATCAAACATGACTTTCCTCCCAATCACTACTACTACTAATTCATCGGTGTTTTCAACATTTAATTATCCGATTTTTCCCCTCCTCTTGTTATCTGCACTCCTATTAATACAATATTAGCACTTATTTAATAATAATAATAATACTACTAATAATAGGCAGTTATTGCCATCAATTATACAAAGCGAATACAATAAGATTTTTTTTTATTTTTGAAAAATGTTTTTTTTTCAAATTTCAATTATCAATTTTACAAATAATATATTAGTATTCAAATATTATACAGCAAAACAAAACTATATTATAGAAAATTAATTAATATTTTTGTTAGAAATTAGAAATGTAATTATATTTATTTTTTTGTTTGTTTAAAACAAACCATCTTTTAAAAAAACATCAAAAAATATATTATAAATATAAATTTTTTAATTATATTTATTTATTTTTTGTTAAGTTAACTAAAAAAATAACAACAAAATTACTTAAAAATTTTTTATACTAATTTTTAAAAAAAATGTTATTTTAGATTTATATATTGTTAAATATATTTATTAAAACAAATATACAATAAGATTAATATTAATAAATACAATTGTAATTTAAATTTTAAATATACAACTAATAATAAGTTATTTGCTATAATACTAATAATAATAATAATCCCATTAGTTATACACATACACACATATATATTTATAGGATATGATCTAAAAATTTTTCTATAGATTATATTATTAAAATAAATTTTTGTAAATTATATACAGTATAAAACAATAATATATTATAGTATTTAGTGTGTGTGTATAAGTAATATTAAATATTTAACAACAATATAAATCTAAGTCATATCGTTATTATTATTACTACTATTATACATTGTATAAGTTATACATAATCTATAATATAATTTTTTTTGTGACACCAATAGTTAGTCATCTAATTGACTGACCCATACAGCCTCCCCCTCCTCTCCTCAACAAAATAGGCGGATAACCCGCTCACATGAGAAACGGAAAAATTTATATAAATCGGTTATTTTTACTGTATATCTACAGTATATATATATATATATGTGTATTAGTATTAAAATCATTGGTGCAAATCAATTGAATAAAGTGCTACAACAATAAACTAAACAAATAAATCTGAATTAAATAATATTATATCATATATATATATATAATAAATAAGTCGGGTATTAAAAGCACACAATTTTTGTCAGCTCTCGTGTCTGTATATACTGTATAATATATATCACTGGTATGTATGTATGTATGAGCGCACAGCCCTTTTATAATCATTTATCGACAGTGTGTGTGTGTGTGTGTGTGTGTGTGTGTGTGTGCTTATAATCATATGCCGCCCACCAGTGTCAATTATTACTATGTATAATAATATTATCTATATATATATATATATACAGTAAAAGTTACGAGAAAGAAAAAATCTATATATAATTTAATATATATTTTTTGGTGATTTAATTTAATTGAATTGAAATTGTGAATATAAAATTCAGATCATTTTCATTAGGAAATAACACAATTATTATTATATATATATATTATCTATTATAAGATAATAGAAATTTTTATTATATACCGTAAGTAATATAATACACACCAAAATAATTCACTATTGTTTGTTTGTTTTAGTTTTTTTTGGTTGTTAATCAATCAATCAATCAATCATATCAACAACAAAAATACAACAATTTATATTTATTGTCTACGAAATTATAAATTAATAGATATTATCATTAGATGTTTGACAAATTATTAGATATATTAAATTATAGTGTAATTGGTTTTTATTTCGGGTGTGTTATCTGTTAATAATTACATTGATATATATAATAATCAATAGAAACAAATAATTAAATTGTTTTTTTTGGTTTTGTTGTTATGATATATATTAATATTTATATTTGATTTAATCATTTTTCTAATTTATAGTATATCTATTAATTTTTATGCACATTACTTATTAAACAAAATTTATATTTTTAAAAAAAACAACATTTTCCCTCCCAATTAAATAATATTAATATTATCAAAACAAAACAACAATTTTTTTTAATTGTGATGTTTATATAGATTAGACATTAAATTAAATTAAATTTTTAAAAAATTGATTGCTTTTAAATTTTCTTATATATATATATATATTACTGAGTTTTAATGATACAAAAAAAGTGATTAAAATCTACCTAATTATCTATTGAATAATTGCAACACTTTTTATTGACAATTTATTTATATTTATTTACTTATTTATTAAGTTGCCGGTGAAATGTTTATGTTTAAAATAAATGCAATTAAAATTTTTTTAATATAAATTTTATCCAATAATATAAAATGCTATAAATTTTATACAAATTTATGGTGTTTTTAAAAATAAAATAAAAATAAAATTAAACACTTTTTCAAAATATTTACTTTGATATTTGTTTTAATTGTTGTTTTATTTGTTTGTTTAATTAATCGAAATTATATATATATTTTTATTTTATTTTATTTATGTTTTCTATATATATAAATGCAATAAATCAATAGTTAACTAACTAACTAATATATTGACATTATAAATAAAAAATAATTAAACAATAATAATAATAATTATTATTTAGTAAATTATAGCTCAAAAATACATACAGAAAAATTTAATAATAATTTTTTTTTCTGTATGTGTGATTATAAAAAAAACTAAATTTGAATTTTTGTTTCATTAATTAAAAAGCTATCAATTAAATGATTTATTAAATTTTGCTAATTATCTCGTGATGTAGAAGTTTGGGTCCAAAAAAACAAATTTATTTAGTTTTTTTATATAAATAAAATGTGAAAAATAAATAAATAAATAATTACATTATCATCATATTATCATTATTATTATTAGTATTACAGTATATATATGTATAGTGTTTGCATGATTTTTTAATAGCAATCAAAACTTTTTTGTTTTTTGTTTTAATTATAAATTTTAAGCTAAATAATTAACATACGTTTAATTTTTGCGATTATAATATCATATATATATATACACTGTACTATAGTATAGATATTTAATGTAATTTAATTTTATTATAATGTTAAAATTAAATAATTATACTATAGTACTGTTTAGTAATAAATTTTGCTTTAAGGCTATGAAGTAATATAATAAACTATTATATATTTTTTTGTATAATATTTTATAAAAATTTTGTTATTATGTGTGTGTGTGTGTGTGTGTGTGTGTGTGTGTGTGTGTGTGTATGCTAACAATCACTTAAAATATTTTATATACTGTATATATATTTTTTAGGGGTATATAAATCTATTTTATGTACTAATATATGAAAAATAACTGGTTATCATAATATTAAAAATAATAACATTTAAATTTATTAACAAAATATATAAACTTAATGTATATTTAATTTTGTGGAAAAAAATAATAATTTATTTTATATATACAGTATATACTGTACAGTCAGTGTAACTAAATAACTGACAATTTTTGTAAACTCCCAATATTTTAGTCAAAATAAATTGATTATTATTATTATTATAATATAAATATTATATAAATATTTTAATATTAATACAATAAACACCCACTTATTAAATTGAAAATTTATATATATATATGTAATATATGTAAAACCATCAAATAAAACAACAACAACACCACAAAAAAACGTTTAAATTTAATTGAAAATTGATTTTATTTTCTCACATATTATTGACATAAAGAAATAATTTTTTAAATAAAAATTAATGTAAAAGCTTTTTAAATTGATGTTTATTTTTTGTTTATTATTTATATGTTAATATACTGTATAATATATATCTATATATACCGGTATATACTGTATATAATATAATTTGATTGATGCCATCAAATCAGTCATTTATTTTACGTGTGTTTGCTTTTTTTCAATATCAATAATAATAATAATAATAAATTGGGTATTTAGCATGCAATTTATATGTAATTTAGATTATAATAATTATTATTTAATTTTTTATAAATTAATTTTAAAAAGATATATATTATATAATTGAAATTTTTGTTGTTGTTTTGTTTATATATACGATAATATTTTTTTTTAAATTAATTAATTAAATTTTGCTATAATTTTCACACACATACTCACAGAGAAACTGTGATAATTTAACATTTAATAAAAATTTATCTAAAATAATAATAATAATAATTTATAAGTAATTTTATCAATAAAATTATATATATATGATTCATGGATAATTGATTAAAAACAATATTTATTTAGCTTAATTGATGATAACATTATGACTATACATTTATAAATATATATAAATTTATATATTAATTATTTGATTGAAAAAAACTAATAATAATTTTTATCATAAGTATGTTATTGATAACACAATGCCTATTATAGTTTTTTTTTAAATAATAATACTATTAATTAATAATAATAATACTCAATAGAGATAATCATGTCTATACTATACTATTATTAAAATACATTATACTATTATATACTGTAGTAAAAGGCAACACACAAATTGTTTTAACAATTAGACGGTTAGTGTTAATTGAAATGCAAATATTTGAGGGCGTGTTTGGTGTGTGTGTGTGTGTGTGTGTGTGTGTGTGTGTGTGTGTCTATGTGTCTATGTCTATGTTGGCAACTATTATAGATGATAGGATAAAACAAATGCATTACAATATAACCGATGGCTAACTAACTAAACTAACTAAACTATCAAACATTGATTAGCAACGAGAAAAAAACATGTTTTCATAATTTTCATATAGTATTATATAATATACCTGAATATATATATATATATATACAGTATATGATATATAATGGCTCACTAAAGACTCACCGAAAGGCAACAGTTTTTTTTCATACACTATAATATATGTGTGTTTAGAAAAAAAAACAATTTTTAAAAAATACATAAAAAGTTGAATACATATCATCATATCATTAGATGGTATATATATATATAAAACTTCACACCTGCAGTGTTAACCTCAAAGTGCTATTTATTATTAAAATGCATTCAATGAGTGAGCAAAGAGAGAGAGAGAGAGAGAGAGAGAGAGATTAAAAATTCAGTTTTATTTTAAATCAGTTATTACTATACATAACTTAAATATATTATATAATATTATACACATTGCAGACAATATTATTATTATTACACAAAAAAACTTGTGTTAGTTTTTTTTCGGTACCCAATGAATGAGTGTATTAGCCGTTGTTGTTGTTGTTATTATTATGTTATGTTATGTTGTGTTTAAAAAGATCATAATCTTAAAGGCAATCATTAGTAAAAATGCAACGAAAAAAATAAATAAAAAAATATATTATTTTTTTTTTGTTTCTTTTACCGGTAAAACATTTTTGTTTTAAATGCATACAAACACACACACACACACACACACACACACACACATACATGCATGCATAAACACACATACATGCATAAACACACATACATACATACACACACAAATAACAAATGTGTGAAATAATATTTATTGTATAATACAACTGGTGCTAACTATAGTTATTATTACAGTATTATTATTATTATTATTATAAATACTTATTATTTTTATTGTACATCAGTTTAAATAAATGCCAAACAAAACTTTTTTATTTAAAAATAAATAATACGTTTATTATAATTATATATTAAAAAAATTTATTTTAAATATATATAAATTGTGTTTTTTGTTTTACTTTTAGTTTTTTTGTTTGTTTGTGTTATTTAAATACTTTAATTTTTTCACTCATTCAATATGTGTTATAATTTGCTAAACAGCTAATTTATTTTGGCATTTATTGCAACTTTTTTTTATATTATTATTATTATTATTGTTTCCCTCATCTAAATATAAATAAATATTTATTTAACTAAACTCTATATACATATATATATATATATATATATTGAATATTTAGGGAAACATTTGTTTTAGTGCGGAAAAAAATATATGTCTAGAAATCTTATATTAATTTTTTTTTGATTTATAGAAAACAAAAAGTTTTTTTTTGTAAATAGTTTTTTTTCTTAATGAATGAATAATTTTTTTTTAGTTTGTATCTAAAAAAACTATACTCTAATTCATGTATAATTTGTATCCCATTTAGATCTCTCTCTCTCTCTCTCTCTCTCTCTCCTAGTTTTTTATGTTCAAAACATTTGTGCAAAGATTTCTAGTTGTGATAAAATGTAATTTTAATTGTTTTTTGTTCACTCAAAACACATTATTAACACGAATGAGAGAAAGAGAGAGAGAGAGAGAGAGAGAGAGAGAGAGAGAGAGATAAAAAAATAAATAGTTGATTATTATCACTACACTTATTATTAATACAATAATATTACACACAAATATATATATATATATATATACCGGTATATATACAGTATATAAATTTGTTGGTCATTAATGGCTTTTAAATAGCTAATTGTGTGTTAAATATAAGCCAACAACAAAAAATGTGATTTATTATATAATTTTTTTTATTTGAAAATTTTTTGAACACAACAACAAAAAAAAGTTAACTACAAAATAATCGCACAAAACAACCCAAAAAAAACAAAAACTAATTAAATTAAAAAAAAACTTTATATAACAATATATATATATACTATAGTATTCATAGCCAATATTCATTAAGATAATAGATCGCTTAATGGGATATATTTTTATTATTATTATTATTTTGTTAATCCATTATTATTTAAATTATTATTTATTATTATTTTTGAATGTGTGTCTAATATTTTTTACAGTCAAAACACATACAAATTTATTTAAATAATATTCAATTAAATCAATTTACAATTGAAAATTAAAAATAATAATAAATAATAATAATACTAAACGATTACTATATGCACATACAGATTGTTAGCAAACATAATAATAATAAAATAAGTTATAAATATAAGAAAAAAAATAACAATTTTCAATCTATATGTAAATAATTATATATAAAAATAATTTTTTTTGTTACCCCATAATAACACTACATTAAAATAAATACTATACTATAAGAAAATTGATTATATATTTAATTTTCCATTATATAATAATTATCATATTATAAATTAAATAAAAAAAATAACTAACTAAATGCAAATAAAACTAATAAACAGCGCGCTTAACAAGCAAACAAACAAACATAAATAAAATTAATTATCAAAACAAAATAACTATTAAAAAAATAATAATTCAAACATCATATTAATAAACTAATAACTTTTTTTTAAAAGATTATAATAACTAAAAAAACATTAATATTAAAAAACTTATCAAAACTTTTAAAAAAACCAAACCTTTTTTCCAGCTGTTGCTGTTGGCTCCTGATCTTGACTCTGTCCACATGGACCGGTATGGGCACATGTATCTTATGGCCGGGCGCTCCACCATTGCCGCTGCCGCCGCCCCCTCCGTGACCGCCGCCATTACCGCCGATGGCACCGACAACTCGCTGACCTTTGACACGTTTCCATTTTGCTCGTCTATTCTGAAACCATATCTTTATCTGTGACTCGGATAGGGCTAGTGTATGGGCTAACTGTGCCCGCTCAGTTAGGCTCAGATATTTTTTCAAATGAAACTCCCGCTCCAATTCCAGCAACTGTTCGGACGAAAATGATGTCCGCCGGCGGCGATTGTTTGCCGCACTGTTCGGATCCGATTTGTCGCCAGTGGTGGCCGCCGTCGATGAAGTTTTAGTACAATCGTCGTCATTGTCGTCCATCAGCTGGTCGTCATCATCGTCATCGTCGCCGTTGTGGTTAGTCGGCGACTGCGATGCCGATGATATACGCGATTGGCTTCTCTGGTGGTCAGTGGTAATACCACCACCGATAATGGCCGCCGGCGGCGATAACTTATCATCAGTGTTAAGACTAGCTGTGGCGGCGCCGATAATGAGCGGCGGGGGCGGCGGTGTGTATTTGTCGGCATCAGTTGTTTGCGGTGTCGACGACCGCGAACCGTCCCGACTGGAACTGCTGTCCGGTTCTTCGCGAATGTAGCGCAGATGATCCCTGTGCTGCTGCTGCTGGTTATGATGGTGTAGTAGCTCAGCCCTACTACTATTATTACTGGTAATGAAGTCCCGCTGACTTTTACTGCCAATGAATTCCCTATTTAATAGACCTGTCAGTCAGTCGGTCGGTATGTATGTATGTGTGCGAGAGAAATGGTATTTCAAAAAAAAAATTAGTGTCAAATAAAAAAATTGTTATTAACTTTTAGTTTATTTTTTATTATATTTTTTGGTTAATACTAAGCGTGTAGTGATATATATCAATATATATAAAAGGCTACCAATTTTTGTTGTTGTTGTTATATTCACCCGATAGGAATGTATGTTTTTTAATTTTTCTGTACAAAATAGGCGTTCCCTGCCTGCCTTCCCCCTCTATCGCTTGTATTTTTATAATGAGGTGTATTTGTGTTTTTTAAAAAGTGATAATCAGTTAAGTCTGTATATATACTGTATTATATATAAAGTGTGTGTCAGATGTGCATACATTCAATGGGGAATAATATATGTAAAATTATAAATAACAACAACAAATGCAACAACACTTTCACACACTGTAAGGGAAAGGGAGGATAAGTTTGAAAGAGAGAGAGAGATAGAGAGAGAGAGAGAGAGAGAGAGAGAGCAATGGACAGACAGCTTTCATATACAGTGATACTGTATTATACTGTGTGTATATATAATTTATATTTGAAAGGTGAGAAGTAAACGATATATACATATAAATATTTGAGAGACTAATTTAAAAGGACTGGCAATCAATTTTTTTGAAGGTCCTATACATTAACTAACTAACCATCAATCGGTTAACAAAAGAGAGATATATATACAGTACATAATTACAAACAGTTTTTTCGGAGCTCCCTTTCCTCTCTCTCTCTCTCTCTCTCTCTCTCACCACTATATCGAGTCATATATTTTAAACGTTACGATAAGTTAGTAAATCGTTTAGTCGGCCGATAATTGAGGAAATGCCGAGACATATATATACTATAGTATTTGTAAGCAAATAAACCGCACTATTATTTGACTTTTTGTTTCTCTCTCTCTCTCTCCTCGTGTGCACTGATTATAATAATTGCCACTAAATTTGCTGATTATTTACTGAATATTTATTTATATATATATATATATATATTATTGGAGAGACGCCGACAGAAACATAACAAATATAAGGCCTCTCCTTATAGACAAACATTTGCATCAATTAGTGATCATTTTTATATCACTTTCTCTCCTTTCTCTCTCTCTCTCTCTCTCTCTCTCTCTCTCTCTCTGTAGACTTTATCCGACACTTAAAAAACATATATTTAAAGAGTGAATCATCTTTTCTCTCTCTCTCTCTCTCTCTCTCTTACTTTCACACAAACACAACACATTGTTAACACATCCCAAACACTTTGAAGACATTTATTTTTTTTAATGGCAACGGATGTGACTTAAAGAAAAAAAACTAAAATAATAATAATAATAATAATAATAACAATAATTAGAAACTCTCTGTTGTGTCGGTTAATCATATAATTATTATTATTATTATCATATAAATAATGATTTTCTCTCTCTCTCTCTCTCTCTCTCTCTCTAAATGTGTTATAAAGTGTTTTATGTGTACGATATATATATATATACAGTATATATATATCACTAATGAGTTATAATTATATGTGAACTTAATTTTTTTTTGATGGTTGATATCTTATCCTCACAAACAACCAAAAAAAAATAAAAACACTTTTATTTTTATCAGATGTTAACCATTTTAAGTGAAAATTACTAACAATTTATATATATATTATTATTTTTTCTCATATATTATTATTATAATTATAAATATAATCTCTACACTTTGAATGCACTTAAGATTTTTGTTGTTGACTATTAAATAACTTTTGAAATTATTGATAATTAACATTTAATTGCTAACAATATATAATTTATTGGCAATAAGTTATTGGACTTTATTAGTAAATTATAATATATATATATATATATTTTCCTAACAATGTTTGTATTGTATATATATATATACATATTACACATTACCAAATTATTGTTTTTTTTATTAATTTATAATATTTGCCCAATAATAATTTACCCAGCATAAAAACCCTTTTATAACTATAATAAATATCATAAAAATATAGTCTCCAATATAAATACAAATAAAAAAAAATAATGTTTCTTAACATAAACTTAATGTCCCGACAAAATGTATGTATTTTTATCACAATTATTGCCAAAACACTTATTATTACTATACTGTACTGTAGTTTAGCTATAATATTATTTGTATACTTATATATATATATATATATATACTATCAATGAAATTTATCTTTCAAGTATTGATATTATAATATACTATATAAATACATAAATATATTGTGTTAAAAGTGATAGATATTTATATATCTATATATATATATATATATATATAGTGCCTCTAAAAACAAAACAAAAAAAACATCCGACACTTATGTGTTATAATTCAGAGTCACTTAACTTAATTGAGAGGCCTTTTACTGTATATATATATATATATATATATATATATATATATATATATATATATATATATATATACAAGTAATACAAGTATAAATGCAATACAAGTTGTTGTAATATAATAATAATAATAATGTGAATGATATATAAAGATAAATATTCATTGAATGACAGCTAATCGGTTGAAATAATAATTTTTATTTATTTTTATTTTTTAAAACAGTGATATATAATATACTGTATATAAATATAATTATGTTATGCGATGCCATAAAAATTATATATATATATATATTTGAGA
This sequence comes from Oppia nitens, assembly GCF_028296485.1. NCBI lineage: Eukaryota > Metazoa > Arthropoda > Arachnida > Sarcoptiformes > Oppiidae > Oppia > Oppia nitens. Next base: position 346,898 of record NW_026533216.1, on the reverse strand, counting down.
GGAAATGTCTCATTGTTTGGAAAGGATGTCTACTAATATCATATCATTGAATAAGCATTGCATAAACAATAGTATTATATACAGTATTATACATACAGTCATCACAGTTTTAATGATTAATTAAGCGAAACATTAGCCTATAAATTAGCCCTAATTTTTGTTGCAATCAATTATTGTTGTTATTATTATTATTATTATTATTATTGAATTTAATTATCATCATTATTATCATCAATTAATTAGCTGCATAGTTAACCCTATGATGACTAACTAAAGGGGAAGGGAGGGATTGGGGGGGAAGAGTAACATAATTATCTCATTTGATTTTAAATGAAATAAAAATTATGATTTTATATATATATATAGATTTAGTACAGAATTTTTGTTTTGAAATTTAATTTTTGTTTATATATATGAATATTAGTTTTTACTAATATTTAACATATGTTTTTTAATAATTAATATTTTAGTATTAATTATTAGTTAGTTTCAACTAAAAAAATAAAATAAATAAATAATTTTACAAAATTCAATCTGTATCTTAAATCATAGTTAATAATAATTATAATTTAATAAATACAATGTAGTGTATTATATGAGATAATAATAATAATAATATGATAACTAACAAAATAAATTGTTATTTTATTGGAAGTATTTTTTAAAAATATTTTCAAATTATAATTAATTTTGTTATTTTTTCCAAAAAACCTTATTATTATTAGAAGTATATTATTATAATTATTAAAAATTTTCTACACCTTTAATATTTAAAATAAAATCATAAATTGCATCTCAAATAAAACAAAACAAAACAAACAATCATACAATAATATTTATACATAACAATCATACAATGATATTATTAACTTACAAACAAATATAAATAATTTTCAAAATTATTGTAATATTAAAGGTTTAAAATTAAATGAAAATAAAACAAAACATTTAAGAGTTACATTAAAATCTGTAGATTTATCAAAATATAAAATAAATAATACAATTATTGAATCAGTCAATCAACATAAACATTTAGGATTGACTTATGATAATAAAATGTCATTTAATATACATTGTAATGAAATCTATAGTAAAGCTATTTCTAAATTTAATTTTTTAAAATTTTTATGTAAAAATATTGACAGTAAAATATTTTTGCAATTGTATAAAACCTATGTTTTACCGATTTTAAACTATTCAAATTCATGCTTTACTCCTTTTAACTCAATCACATAAAATTGAAAAAATCCAAAAAGTTATAACAAAATAACAATTTAGGAAAATTAGACATAAGTTATATTAATAGATTAAAATATTTGAATTTAATTACATTAGAAAAAAGAAGAAAATTAAAAGCGTTGAAACTTATTTTCAAAATAAAAACATGTAATAATACTGTACCTAATAATTGGTTTTATTTGTTTGAATTTTATAAAACATCTAGAAATGGTTTATTTATTAAAAAAACATTTAAAAGGATTGATTTATTTGATAAAAATTATATTAATTATTGTATAAACCTATTTAATTCATTACCATTGTATATAAGAAATGAAGAAAAATACTGTAATTTTATTAAATATATTAATGACTTTTTGTAATATTGTATACAACTTGTTATGTATAACATTGCATTTAAGCTAAATAAAATTATTATTATTATTATAAAACCAAAAAACTTGGACTGATTTGTAAATTATTATTATTTTTATTTATTATTTTTTTGTTGAGGTTTCTAAATAAATCGTGATTTTTAATATAATTTAATAAATATATATTGTATTAGATTGTATTATAAAAAATATAATAGAAGATAATTAATTTTATTAATCATATTAATAAAAAATAATAATAATTTTTTGATTGTAAATATAGTTTACAATTAATATCAATTGGTTATAATAGCAGTTAAATTATATTAAATACAATATTATATCATTGAATTATATAAATTATGAATTATTTATACTAAATACAATTTATTTTTTAGTTTTTATTATTATTATTAAATATTATCACTATTATAAACACTCGTGATATTTGCCATCAACTAAAAAGTAACATAAAAAACATAATTTATTATTATTATTATTATGTTTTTTATCTAWAGTCACAAATAATTATGTAATAATTCAATTAATAAAAATTAAATTTTTTTTATACATTTTCATAATAATTTAATTTAAAAACAACAATAAAATTGATGTTTCAGGGCATCGAATAATAGCTATAATTATACATTAACTAACTATTGTCACTATTTTTTTATTATTATTATTTATTATTATTATGATTAAAAAATTTATTTTAAAAAGATATAATATACTATTTATTTATTTTTTATTATTATTTCACACTATTATCACACTATAATTAGCACTTTGTTATAAAAAATTTGTTGTTAATGATTATAATTTTTATTTTTATTTATTGTAAATTTTATTAATGCTATGATAAAAACACACACACACATACATACACACACACACATACATACACACACACACACACACACACACAAATTAATATATACTGTAAATTACAACGTGTATAAAAAAAATTATCTATAATATTTATAATTTATAAATATAATACAAATTTCCAAAACACAAAATTATTAATAGTTGTAATGATGCTAATTATTAGTATTATAATAATTATTATAAAATTACTAATAATGATAATATGATAATCATATTTGTGAAAAATGTAAGGTTAGGGTGTAATGTAATGAGGTTTTTCTTAAAGCACAGTCTACTTAATTAGTATATCATATAAATAATATATAGTTATATAATATTAATGCCTATAAATAAAAAAATAACTGATTGGTTTGATATCATACCCGAAGCTACCGTTTCGCCGCTTGAATCGGGCGAACGGGGCGGCGACCAGAGGCCCAGAGATCGTTGCATTGATAGATATTGTGGTAAAAACAGCCAAAACGGCAACATATCTGGCGTATGACAGGCCGGTTGGCCATAGAGTCCGGCAGCGGCGACGGCGGCGGCGCTGTCGAAAGCCGGCATCGATTTGGCCGACGACAAGCCGTTGTTGCCGTTTGTTTGAAAAACATTGTGAAACAATAGATCGCTTGAAGGCATAGCACCGCACGGTGTGGACGATGCCGACGACGACGAAAACAATTGCGGATAATTGGCCGCAATGTGATGATTGTATCGGTCGTGAGCGGCTACGAGACTGGCCACACCACCAYYACCGCCTCCGCCGACGCCGCCACCGATGCCACCATTGGCTGTCTTGTCGTTAGACGCCAGCAGGCGATCGATAGAAAAATAGTTGGATGCAGTCATCGTCGGTGATGATGTTGATGACCACATCGGATGATGAATGGATGGACAGTTAGGTTAGGATAACCCAACAATTAAACTAAACTTTTTTTGTTAGTCAAATAAAAAAGTTTTTTTATTGTCAACACTTATCGGTGCACTTCTAAACAAACACATACACAGAGAGACAGAAAAACTTAATTAAATGGGTCTCCAATGGGTACCAAACAAAAAAAGCACAGTAGGTTAGGGACCAGTGGTTTGTACTTATATTTATACCGTATATACCATTCATTAACTTTTCTGGACTCTCTCTCTCTCTCTCTTTCTCTATACACACACATACACTTCACACATACCAAAGTGTCGGACAATTATTATTAGTATTGCCAATGCATTTATGATCCTATGTATGTACTGTATGTATGTATATATATRTATATACTGTATGTGTATATATATATGAGTGGTGTGAGAGTCTTCTCACACATATATTTTTGTTGTTGAAGGTATCACTTGACTGGGAGGTGGAGCTGATCCAAGCACACAGCTATTGGCCGCACGACTAGCGGCTGCTCTCTCATCAGTGAGTTCCTCAAATCCACTGATAATAATATCCATAAAGTCATAGCAATAGTGCAACTATTATACATATAAAGTCAATTTGCATGTATAAGTTAGGGAGTGAGTGAGATGTATGAGTGAGTKAGTGAGTGAGAGAGTGAGAGAGAGAGAGAGAGAGAGAGAGAGAGAGAGAGACTGGGCTCACACAACTCACTCACTGGATGTATAGATATATAATATTAATGAAATGCCTGTGCAATATATATACAGTATATATAAAGTGCTGCACAAAGTGTTTACAGTATATTATCATCACTTTTTTTTGAGGGGGTATAACTTCTTGTACACTACACTTAGAGACTACAGTTCCTCACCACTACCACTACCACCACCATCAACAAAAATAATAACACTTTTTTTGTTGGGATGTGCTGCCAGTGTATTATATGTGTACATATAGTTTATTTGCATCGATATTTATATTATATATATTGAATATATAAATGTTTTGGGCGATCATAAAACAAAAAACTATAACAATTAT